>NC_143021.1:78021191-78151191 GCF_055824585.1 Amblyomma mixtum | reverse complement strand
CTTAATGCCATCTGTGGTGTATGACAATATTACCTGAAAGTATCACCTGTGCATTGTCTCTGAACTGCCTGATGCCTTAATGGAACGAGTGCACAAAGTTTCTATATTTTTCTGGCCTGCTATCCAGTAGTATCCACAACCAAGCGATCCCCGATATTGTGCTGTTTCCCGAGATAGTGCCAGCCGCCCAGGGATGTTCTCTACATGTGGGCTTAATCCTGTGCCAGACTGCCTCCTAACTGACAAGAAAGACAGGTCCAAGAGAGAACATGACTGGTCCAGACTGTTCCAAGGAACAACCAGGAACAAGGAGCAACCTTTCACTTTCAGCAAGCTTGAACAATGGCTGCATTTCCTTCTCATCCTTTCACAACAAACGAAGCCACACTTACCAGACATGGTTGGTGTGGCACAGACAGACACCGTCCAGCCAGTCAGGGACCACCGAGAACTGGCAGTGGTGGTGCTTGCGGCTCCGGTACATAACCATCGAGTGTAGCCATGCTGCAACAGAAGCACGATCTTATGTAGGAGCTGGTGGCATTAGACAATGAGGCCCTTTTGCAACAGCCATCATTTTCTGGTTTTTACTGGATACTCTTGCCAGTGAATACAGACCACAATGCCATTGCTTCGTACAGACACAAGCTTCGCACTGGCCACCTGGGTGGCATGCGAAGAGACCAACGCTTCACTGCTTTTGTACCATAACAGCACTTGCCACACTGCTTTCCAGTTTTGGCAGTTCCTCCCACGCCCATGAAAACAGTGCTGCAGCACATGAAAGGGATGAGCCAGTTGTGACCAGCAAAGAACTGACTTCACAAAGTGCAGTCGCAGGAATTTTCAAGGGGTATTGCTACAGCCTTTTACTATAATGCAACTTCATGGCGAGTGAATCGAGAGAATTCGAAAGTTGAAAACTAGCTTAGAATTCTACGGCACATTTTGTCTTTAATGACTACTATTTTCAAAGTAACAAGCAGCTAATAAACACAGCTTAGGTTGGCAAATCTTAAGAACAAAGAATGAACACTAGGTTAGAACTTTCTATAATACAGACCTTAATTTGGCCAGTGTTAACAAACAGTACCATCTCTACCAAATGTAACCAGGTAGCTGTGACCATAGAAAATGCAGGCTGGCGGCAGATCGTCACGCTGTGGTCGTCAGCCCTCGTCGGCTGCGAGCACAACCTACATGACTGACAGGAACCTCAGCTAGCACTATCCCCCTCTGGATAAGATCAGCCATGAGAGTCCGTAAAGACAGCCTGCTTACTTTTGCCAAAGATGGTGCATTCTGCCACTTCACTTTGCCTCTGCGAAAAGTGGTTGTGATCGAAGAATAATGGAAAGCTGGGTGAGTTGGTTCTGTTTGTAGAACATAGAACAACAGAATGAGGATGACACAAAGGAGGACAGAACAGGTGCTAACTTCCCACTGGTTTACTCGAACAGGAAAGCAACATATACAGGTTACCATGGTGATGATGTCATATCTGTCCTTGCTCACAAAATGCTCTGCAATGACACAATCTCATGCTACTGCAGTGTGACAGATGGCACGGTAACGTACGTGGTGTCAGCACTATGAAAATGACAGGCTTCCACTAGCTCGCTAAAAGTTTATCTACTGTGCCAAGAACACAAATGTAAACAGATAGCAGTGGACAGCCAAGTTACCTTCCTACATAGTAATCAAAAGTGTTTAAAAGCTAGTGAAAGCATTTCATAATCATAAGGCCGGTGCCGCCTGTGTTAGTGAGCCATCTATCACACTGCAGGAGCATGAAATCGAGCCACTGGAGAGCATTTTGTGAGCATGGCCAGATACAGTAAAAGATCGTTAATTCGACACTGACGGGACCGCGAAAAATTGTCGAATTATCCGAATGTGGAATTATTGAATGAGCAACAAAAAACAATGTTTGCCGCAACCTTTATTTGGCAAAGAAATCTGTTATCGTCACCTGCTTTTTCGAGCGAATTTGAGCGACTACGATAGCTCTAACAGCTGCCAGGTGCTGCGCGGCACACGCACGGTCAGGGATTTTTTCACAGAAGTCCTCCCGCACGGACAAGGCTTCTGCGGCTTCTTTCACCGTGCACTTCGGCATTTGGGGCAACTGCTCACAATCGTCACCTTCCGACGAATCGCCGTTGTCAGCGCCTGTCACTTATATTACATCCTCGGTCACCTGACAGGACACAAAGGCAAGGCGCGCAGGCACTGCGCGCTACCCCCACGAAAGCAGCGCGGGGAGGAGGTAAAGCGAGCGCGGCTTCGGCCGCTTATCTGTTCTTTCAGCCAGCGTCCCTTCGCGGTTGTTGCTGCAACACCCGTCTTATCTTTTCTCTTTATCTTTATCTTTCCTCTGATCTTCTAACAATCCTCTATCTGCACTAGGTAGCCATGGTTGCTCGGCTGAGCCAGTAGGCAGGTCCGTGCAATTTCCTTTCACCCTTCTCTCAGTCGCAACAAAACAGCAACAGCAAGCAGCCCAATAAACACGCTGACAAAGCGCGCAATTACCAAAAAAGGCGCCGCCTTATGGTTAAATAACCGCGATCGTAGCAGCAAGAACACGGGGAAACGACGACACACGCCAAAAGGAGACTTGCTGTCGATAGGGTTAAGTGGACGACACCAACACGACTGCTGCGAAGCACAAAAAAAAAGACGCCAGCCGCTTCGGCCGCCGTGGCCGCCGCTAACCTCGCTCCCCTAGCCCTCGCTCACAATGCTGACGGCGATGACCATACAGATGGCCTATCAGCCGTACAGTAGCCCCGCTCGTGACAGTGTTTTTTTCTTTTTGCTCTCGGCACACCGGCTTGGCGGGCTGCGGAGTGAAGTCGAATTAACCTACGCACGGCAAAATTTGTTCGAATTAACGAGAGTTTCGCCCTATAGAATAGACTCCTATGTATAACTGTAGGGACCTCGCGTGCGCGTCGAATTATCCGATTTTCCGAATTAACGGGGGTCGAATTAACGAGCTTTCACTGTATGACATCACCACTGCTACCTTCAATTGAGAGCACCACACGTTCTGACTCCCTTCGTGCCACTCTCGTTTTTCTGCCCTATGTTATATGTGCACTGAAGGCTTGGAAAGTATGTGGCCCGGCTAATGCAACAACCGCTCTTTTTTTGCACATGAAATAACAGGGTGGAAAAAGCTGTTGCACCACCACCTGTGAGCATGATTTATCGTCCATTACATTCCTAGCCAGATATACGGTTTATGTACTCGTATCACCTTGCAGCAATGCCTTCGGATGCTGCAAAACTTTGCAAATGAATAGACAGATAGTATATAAACAGCCCTGCCTAAATAGCTACGCACTACATCAAAGTAGCCAGTGAATTTTACCTGCTTGTAAAGCAGTTCTGGAAGGATTCTTTGAATAGACATCGCATGGAGCATGTAAGCGGCATCGTCATCACAGCTTCTGCTCACTGAACTATTCTAAAAGCTACCTGAACTGATAAAACAAGTGCAATAGCTAAATCAGATGATACTACTGCAAAAGGTTACTTGGCAATGTCTGAAAAAGTACTGAAAATAGACCTGGCCTGGCCTGGCCTTTGCTGAAGTGATAGCACACCCCATCCTCAGAGTTATGGAGAACTCTTACCTACTGGGTATGCAAGATTGTTGAGAACACTATCCCCTATTGCCATAGACACCAGTAGTCTCTCCACATATGACTAGGTGTGCAGCTTCTTGTATACTGACACCTATCAGTCACACTGTGCAGTCCATTCCAAGAGGGAGGCGTACAGGTTGACGAAGGAAATTAAACGCCAGGCAGCCCTCGTCGCTCTGGCCACACAACACAGGAAGTTGCACACAGACCTCTTCCTGGTGAAAACAGTGTGGCATCAAAAAGGTGTGGTCCCATGAGCAAAATTGGCCACTTTCGGTTCTGAGCTGGTTTTTTGCTGTCCCCGCCGCCTTAGTTCCCCAATTCAAGATGCCTCACAGCCGTTTTTTTCCCCGTGAGAGCCCCATCAGCCCAGAAACACGCGCACTGATGATGCAGGCTCGGAGAGGTCCATTACCACCCATTGGAAATCCAATTGGTTCCAATAGTTTTTTTTGACTGGGGTGCCCCAAGAGTCTGATGTGGTAGCTAATGGGTTGATGCCCATATATACAGAATTGGTTCTCCTCTACTTAAAATTCATAGATTCCTGGGAGTCCTCATAGCACTCCTGGTGCAGTGGTTAAGCGGTGCGCCACTGCCCTGGAAATGCGCGCGGTGCCACGAGTGGGACTGGTGCAAACCAGGTTGTCTCGAGCAGCTTCGCATTGCCAGGTTGTATGAGGACGCCACATTTTATAGCTAGCATCGAGTGTTAACACCCGCACAGACACACACATGCAGAGAGAGAGAGACTGGTTTTTGCTGAATGGGGAAGAAAGGCTTAAGAGTAAAAATACAAGCGTCCCAATGGGCTCCGTACATTTTCAACCTGCCCACTGTCCAGACAATGAGTTTCGGCAGTAATGAGGCATAGATACTTTGATAAGGTTTGGTCCCGAGAAAAGCTGTGCATAATTAGAGTCATCCATATTAACAGGGGCTGTATTAATGGGGCATGGCTGTAACCTGAAAGAAAGCCGTGCCAATGCTTGCTAATGGCTCTCTAAGATAGCTCCAAGTTTAGCGAAATGAGTCTCTGCCCCCCATAAGCCAAAGCGAAGCCTGCTCTGCAATTTCTTGAATGTGGTCTATGCAGCCAAATGGGAACTGAGGTGCAGATCCCACAAGCTGCAGAAAAGAACAACACTCCTCTCTTTTTGCGCAATGACACAAAGTAAAATAAACAAAGGAGTGTTCCCAACAAAACAGGCAGCCTTGAAAGAAAGAGGTAGATGTCATGGTTCATTCGGCTTAGCATCACACTTGCTTCTTGTTACGGTTCCTAGGTGAGACTCTAACATTCTCACTTCTTCCCAATGACTTCATCTGCTTCACATGATTTCACAAGTGCGTATTCAACTCACTTTTTGCGCCACATGTATTTGTCTTTTCATTGGGCATGCAGGCACTACCACCATGCTCTCTGTAAGCATAATCAACAGCACAAGTTACGCATCTGCTTATGCTTTTAAAAGCTCCCCACCTGGTGCTATACTCACTTTTTAACATCTAAAACACATTTGCAATTTTCAAAACAGGTAAATGGAAAATGCCTTGCTCTGTATCTGAAATTCACATTCACAGTAAAGCTGCTGCGCTTTTCATTATACATTCAACCACTAGTAAATACTGTGTTTCATAGACCAACTGACTGACTCAAAAGACCAATTAGTTTCCTCTGTCATAAACTGCCACCCTTAGTTGAGCAGTGACAATAATTCCAAGGAACAAGCACACCTGACAAAGGTCAACACACGCTCTTTGAAGCAACTATTAGGACAGGCAACTCTTAAAAATGTACCAATCTGTACAAAACGTTGACGACTGATTGCCTCTGAGCCACCATGGTGCACTAGTGACGCATGTGCCAGTGATTACCTGCTTCTACTACTGTACATGAAAAGCAGGCACGTCCAACATTCACCTCCACAAGTGTGGTCTTCACTGATCGGCCTACAAGGCTTGGTTGGTTGGTTTATGGGGTTTAGCGGCGCAAAGCGACTAAGGCTATGAGAGACGCCGTAGTGGAGGGCTCCGGAAATTTCGACCACCTGAGGTTCTTTAACGTGCACTGACATCGCACAGTACACGCGCCTCGAATTTCTTCTCCAAAGAAATTCAGCCGCCACGGCCGGGATCGAACCCGCGTCTTTCGGGCCAGCAGCCGAGCACCATAGCCACTGAGCCACCGCTGCGGCGGCCTATAATGCAGCCACGTCCTTGTATTGTTGCTCACGTAACCCGCAGACTTTTGTACCCGAAAGTACTTCAAGCCTGTCAAAACTGGCACAAGACCTTACGTTCAGAAGACAGCGAAAACAACAAACAGAGAGGGTAGAAGAAGCAGTTTAATGCTGCACTATCTCAACTTTGTGCATGCCATTCTCGATGCCTTGTTAGAGTGTGAAAACACCAAGGCGGGCATAATTTAATGATCCTGAAACTGATTCTGTTTCATTTGTGTATTTTCTACCATTTTCACTTGCTGAAGTGGCACCGTGCACAAGGCTGGCACTTCGTTATAGTCTGAAGCACAGTAATGAGAAGGTTGATGGAGGCATGAGGCAGATTCAGCCAGCTACAAAGAGTTGGAATACAGAAACGGAATTGCATTGGTATGTAATAGGGAGTATGCATCAACTTTGTGGCGCATACAGCATGGCAAGAGGCTGCAGGCATATCTAATCCGTTTGGCCTATTGCCACCTGCTCCGGCTTGCAGTGCTGAAACTGCGTGCTGAGCCACAAAAAAGTGCCCATGAAATCACACGAATACCTCCTCTGCGAGCCAAACTAGCCCCATTCGATGAGGCCACTAACCATGTTGGTGTTGCCGGTGATGGCCGCCTTCATGTTCCGCACAAAAGCCTTCATCGTCTCGGAGTCAGCCAGAACATGGATCGCCTTCATCTTCAGGTATTCACCCGCCTGCGAGGAGACGCAACACATGCCCTTCTCACACACCACCCTGTTCGATGACGCAAGCGATCTCAGGATTCCAAGAGGAGGTGTGCTGCTTCCTTCATGCACGTGCCAGACATGGGAGCTACACAGCCTGCTTTACCTCCGAGATCTCGATAGCTGCCCTATTAACTCTACTTTCAGCTTCATAAACACAATGCTCGTTAAAAAATGCATATCATAAGTGGGCTTAGAACTTGGTTACCACGCAGGGTATCTGTCTGCCTATCTAATAAAAACTTTGTTCACACCTGAAGCCCACTCAGTCACGTGTAGGGCTACCTTCAAAGCACACAACTCTTGGTGTTTTTAGACACCAGGTTAACCTGACCAGCTCCTCATGTAATCGTTAATTCAAGAAATAGCACCATAGAATTCATTCATACTGCTTTGGAAAGTTAAACTCCACAAGCATGCTGCTTTCATTTTTCCACAGCAGGACAGGCCATATGTGAAGCTTGCAACGTGCACGAAGGCCCCATTCAAGGCAGTTTATTAGCAAAGTGAACTTTAGTTTGATGTGCTTCTTTAACAGAAGCACTGTCTAGGGCTTTACAAGTTGCAAAGAAACAGTGGTCATATTTGCATGCAATTAGCGGCGGCAACAGGAAGGATGGACACACTGTGGGCATTGTCACTGGCAGATAGGGCAGCTTCCTGGACAGGTTCTCGTTTACACTTCTCTCAAAAAGGCACCACCTAAAAAAAAGAATGAAACACTGGACCATTTTAATCAAGGTCTAATGTATTTCCAGTGCCGGCAGGTGAGCAGCCTGTTACAAAATCGGCTTCAGACAAACAGATAGACAAATGCACAATGGCTAAATGCAGGGAATGGCCACTATGAGTCCCAGCACACTAAATCTACAAGTCTGGTTGACAACATGGGCCCCTTCATGATTCAACGATAATTTTCAGCCATCCTCAGAGAAAATGTTGATAGAAGATCTAGTAGCTTATTTCTTCATGGGCAACAAATAAGGCATTGAACTGAAAAAAAAGATAATCGAACAGATAGTCTTACAGGCAATTACATAGCCTGGAATTGTAAAGTTACTTTCAGGATCGGCAATGGGGGTAAGTTTCCCATATGAAGTGCACATAATGCTACCATCTTTCAGAAACACAGAGACATCACAAGGACAACCAGTGCATGCAAAACTCAGCAGTCAGCTCATACAAACTGATAACCTTCACTTATGCTTACTAGTACAACCTTAGAATGGCCTTCCTACAGGTGCCAGTGGCATCAAAAAAGTTACTCAAATTAGCCTTCAAGCTATGCATTTGTTTTAAAGCGAGTGGAAATGGGCAGATTTACCCAATGTTTTCTGTTAATTCAAGGCTGCTATAAGCACCTACACCACAAAGCAGCTGCAGAGCTCCTGTGTGGTCAGTGACCCAACTGAAAAAACGACCTCGGCCCTATGTTGGGCCAAAGTCGGTAGCCGGCCTGGCCGACCTTGGCCCTAGCTTGGCAAACTAGGTTGGGCCGAGGTCGGGATTGGTTATTGGCCTCACACCGGCCGACCTTTGGCTGCCAACATAGGGCCGAGGCCGTATGCCGACCTTGCCGTCGCCAGCCAGTGCCCTGCTAGACTGTGAATCAATGACAAATCGTGGTTACCTTATCTATACATGACGTTTGAAAACTAAATTTTGGCCATGAGGAATCCGACCTGTATGCACAGGCATCTTGAGGAGACACAAACAATGAAGACGAACTTGCAGCAATTATTAATGGGTTCCTTTATGCAGACATCAGTATACAAGCAGTTCCACTTGCTGTAAACGCACGCGTACTGTGCAATCTTACAAAATACTAAAAAGCACCAAACACATTTCAGCCATATATCTTTTATTATTGTATTCGGAATGACTTTCAACAGGGATGCTACCGGATGACTGGAAGGTGGGTAGGGTCATTCCGGTCCACAAATTAGGTGTAAAGTACTTTCTACTGAATTATCGCCCCATCTCCTTAACCAGTATGCCTTGCAAAATCATAAAACATATATATATGTCATATATCTATTCCCATGTCGTAAACCTCCTAGACTCTAACAATTTTCTTCATCCGGCTCAGCACGGGTTTCGTAGAGGACTTTCCTGCGAGACCAAATTGGCAATCTTCACTTCCGACCTGCATGCTAACCTCGACCGTAACATACAGACCAATGCATTATTTTTAGATTTCGCGAAGGCTTTTGACAAGGTACCACACCAATGCCTATCACTGAAACTAGCCTTTTTAAATTTGCACCCTAATATTCTAGACTGAATTAAAGAATTCCTAGCTAACCGTTCTCAGCTTGTTTCTATTAACAATCACAACTCAGGCACTCTCCCCCATAACATCCGGTGTTCCGCAGGTAACAGTGCTCGGCCCGCTTTTATTCCTAATATGTATTAACGATCTGGCGCCACAAGTATCGTGTAAAATTTGCATGTTCGCCGATGACTGTGTAATTTATTGTACCGTTACTAACATTTCTGAACAAGTGGCTCTTCAAAATGACCTCAGCCGCATCCATGAATGGTGTGACCTCTGACTAATAACACTAAACGCTAAAAAATGCAAACTCGTCTCATTTCAGCGTCAACGCAACCCCCTTATTTTTTCCTATACAGTTGCCAACTCATCTATAGAAAGCGTCCAATCATTCAAGTACCTCGGTGTGACACTCTGTACCGATCTTTCTTGGCGAATACACATTACCAAAATCATATCATCTGCCAATAGATCTCTAGGATTCCTAAACCATTATCTTCGTCATGCACCGCAGCACGTGAAACTTCTAGCTTACAAAACCCTTATTAGACCTAAACTCGAGTACGCCAGTCCCATCTGGAATCCACACCAAATATACCTAACAAATGCACTCGAATCAGTTCAAAACCGCGCCATTCGCTTCGTTCATTCTGCTTACTCATATACAATAAGCGTTTCATCTCTAAAGAATAATTCCGGTCTCGAAAGCCTTGAAGCTCGCTGTCGCGTCGCCTGCATGTGTTTTGCTCCATAAGTTTTTCCATAGCACTCTGAATCAAACACCTTACATTTCTCATCCGACCCGCATATTTCACCGCACCGCACATCCATTTCAGATCGCCCGGCCTCTATCGCGTACTGCAACTTTTTCAGGTCTTTTTTCCCCGCACCATTGTTGACTGGAATGCCCTCCCCGCCGATGTTGCCGCCATCACGTGCCCACCTTCATTCTTATCCGCTATAACCATTGGTATCACACTGCAATGATTGTTGAATATGATTGTTTATGATTGCCGCATATTTATGATTGTTGAATATATTAACCCACGCCTTATGTAATACCCTCTGAAGGGGATCTTTAAAGTGAAGTGAAGTGAAGTCTTATTCTTCTGTGCCCACTGCCTCCCTTGCTCGAGTCGGCTGGCGCCTCTGGCTGCGGCCACCTTCCCGATCCTGCGCGCCAATCAGCCAGCGCTTTATAACAGCGCTGCTATTCTTCAGGGTCGCTTGTTCAGGGTAGTGTGCTCTCAGGCAGGCTACGATAAAAGAAGAGAGCAAAAACAAATGCCACCACTTCAGAAAGGCTCAAACCAGCTCAGCAGTGATACTCCAACCAAATAATCCACTGCTTTGTAGTGCAGACTCGGATATAACAGTAACTAGCCCTATATTCCATAACCATTGCAATATTCACTTTGAACCCAAAATAACATGCGGCAATGAGGGCAAAATGCAATAAACTAGAATTTCTGTCCTTTGTACATAGCATCCATTATGATATATTTGTGGGCAGTCTTCAATGTCTTCACAACAGTATTATAAATGTTTTAGCTAAAATCAGAGCCTTATATACTGAAAAATTTGGCATTGTATGTACCATTGTAAACAGCACTAAACAACTGCAAGCAGTTTTAGAAATTCATTATTTTTACAATTTGCTGAAACCTGATGCAGTATACAGTAGCAATTGTTTTAACAAGTTGCCTTGATGAGGCAATCTAAGCCAACAATAAAACAGCTACCCTGCCACCAACATGCATATTTACCCCTAAATGACAAAGTAGACTAAATAGAATAGAATCTCAAAGCACTTAAATTTTTTTTCCTGGGAAAACATTGAGGGGTTTAATGTCCCAGAAGCAACACATGAGACTATGAGGGACACCTTAGTGGAGGGCTCCAGGAATTTCCACCACCTGGGACAAATGTATTGTACTGAAGAATATATGGCTGATAAAATGACCAGCATATTTAGCACAGCATGACAATTCTTCACCAGTGGTGAAGAATTTCCGGCTCCATTACTTGGAGCCGAATGCCACATGTCCAATGCACGCAATAAGCCTCTCTGAAGGCCAAAATGAACGCACTCACTACTGCCGAGTTATTCAAGTGGCACGCTTCGTCGAGTGGACACTAGAGCGTACTGTGTCTTAGGAAAACCAGTGAAGTGCGGCCTAAGAATGTCAAGCAGTGAATTAACTACCGCTCTCCTGATATGATGCTTCACAGCCCAAGCCCTCAACTGACTTCTTATCCCCTTTGGACACTCGGCATTGTCGGGAACATCAACCAAGTCATGTTCATCAGTAACCACAGGACCAGCGTTTTGGCCGTGCAAGTGACTTACATCTGACTCAGCTTGATCTCCACTTGAACACTGTGTCTCAGCTGCCACGACAGAGGATTCAAAAGTATTCACTACCGCATATGCTTGCCCTAAGCTGTCCCCGAGTGGTGCAAATCTTATGTCTCGGAGCATGCTGCCGCCTCTAAGTCTTCTGCGACTTGCTGCAAACACCGCACGCTGCCCGCCTTCGACAGATAAAGCTCTCGGCGACGTTTCGCCCTCAAGAACCGCTCCATGATGAGGTCTTACCTTCCGACGTTTAGATCAGGTGGTGTTGTCACGGTGAAAAGCCAAGACACGGCACTGCAGCAACAACCAATGCCACTATGCCAGCTACGCCGCTGCTACGAGAGCATGAGACTGAAAAGCGCGGGAAGAGCATCGCGTCGCAGATTCAGTCGTTGTGACTGACACCGCGCTTTCGTAGATGTTCTGTCAAAAATATGTTCGCGAGGAAGAAACAATACAATAAATGTGTTATTTTATTCATTTGTTTTAAATTATGCAAGTCAAAATTTACATTGCTTCACTACGTCTAGATAAAAAAAACAATTGCTTGCCAGTTTCAATAAAACAACGAAACCGAAACTTTTGAGTGTCAGTTTCGTTTGATGTCAGAATTACGGGACTTTCCTTTTATCTCTCGATGAAACTGCACTCGTCCGACAATTATTTAAATGCTCAGCATTAAAACGAAATTGATGCCGCAGCATTGCACCTTCATATTGCTTACGCATTACATTTCACCGATTGATAAATTAGGCTCAACATGCATGCAGTCATGCGCGCAGTGTATTCGTAAAAAAAAAATATTGGGATAATATGAAACGTACTTCGATCGAGCGTTTCGACCGCAATTTCCACGCGCCTACTGCGCGTGCGTCTGGCATATACGTCACCGGCCAAGCCAGTGGGTAGCCGACCATGGCCCTAGATGGTCCGCGTGTGGTTGCCCGAGCATTGGGTGCCGACTAATTCCCTATCATTTGCCGGTAGTTGGCAGAACGTTTTTGGCCAACTATTAACCAGCCCAATTGGCAGCCAACCACGGCCCGACTAGGGGCCGCCATTGGTTGGCCGAGGATACCGGCTGCCGAGCACTGTCCAATTGCTTACCGATGGTCGGCCGTCGGCCAATTTCACTTGGGGATGCAGCGATGATATCCGCCAAGCGTAGCTCCTCTGGTCGCACATTCAGCGGGGACGAGCAGCTGACGGGTGGCAGGTGGCAAAAGCCGCTGCAGTTTCCGGCGCAACGGCACTGCGCACACTCATGACGCCCAGGCTGACAAGCATGCCAGAGTCGGCAGCAGCAGGCTGGCAAACGTAAGGAAGGTCGCCTGCATCGCAAAGGTAAGTGGATTAGATGGCTGCACCATAGTGCAGTCACTCAAGCCAGCTCTACCGCTTCTTTCGTTATGGCTATGAGGGACACCATACTGAAGGGCTCCGGGAAGTTCAACCACCTGGGGTTCCTTAACGTGCGCTGACAATGCCCTGTACACGGGCCTCTAGGATTTCACCTCCATTGAAATTCGACCACCATTGCTGGGATGGAACCCGTGTCTCTGGGGTCAGCAGCCGAGCACCATAACCACTGGGGCGGCACACTCGGGGAACAGGGGAAACGAGTTGGCTCACAGTACAGCTCGAGGTTATGGCAGCCGAGCAATGAGCTGGGCTGAGTCCCCGAATTTCACGAGAGATGCCTTTATGTCCTTTGACGACACTACTCATTTTAAACTGGAAAGGAGGATATATCTGCTACCGGACAGGAAGCTCGACAAAAGGCAGGTGGTAATGTGGCGTAGGCACCAGACGCGAGCCTTCTTTAGCCCTTAGAAACTAGCACTCATGCACCCAGCGCAACACAATCCAACTTGCAAAGAATGCGACGCTACAGCCGGATATGACCACATTCTATGGAGCTGCAAAAAGGCGCCGCCACCAGCGGACCTCCTACCACCAGTCCCTTCTCTGCAGTGGTGGGAGGCTATACTGTCCGACTCAGACCCGCTGACGCAGGTACCGGCCACTGAGGGAGCTCACAAGGTCACCGAGAGCCACGGGCTCGAAGCCTTCTAGTATAGTGCCCCCACAGGGCTCGATGCTGACAATAAATGTTTCCCAATCCAATGTGAGCAAATGAGGACGTACTTCTTTTTCTCACCAGCAGGATTCAGTACACTAGAGGGACTAATTAGTTTTTGAAGAAATAAGCCACAACTATGCAAAATAAAAGGGATTACATGCGTGTCATCAGCTCAGTCTGCAACATACACTGACAAAACGTACTGCAGTATCAAGAATTGTAGAATGGTGCCAAAGCAAAGGAAGACAGATTGAGAAGGCCTTCCCAAAGTAAGCACTTTCTAGCCTCCCGGTCTACAAACTGCATGCTCGCAGTATGAAGTCCTACTAATACACTTAAGTGAAGATTCTTCCACACATAAAATAAATTGAAGTAACGCATTTGCACAGCCTAGGGTGGATGGGTGCATCTTGAAAGAAAACTGCAAAAACTGATTAATGACAAGAGGAGAATCACAGGGGAGTCTATTCTTTCTTCACAGTTTTCGTTCAAGATATAAAATAACAAAGGCCTTAACAGTCTTTGTATAGAAGTAAAAAAAATAATGACTTCTGAGTTAGCACTTTGTACAAACTGCATGAGAAATTCTCTTCATATTTATTAAATGTTAACTTATAGAAGAGTTTCATGGTCTCTCTACATTACGCTTATATATTGAAACCACGCACCATAAAAGACCTGCTTGCACTAGTTTCAATGACCTTAACATGCCACATTTGGCAATTTACTGATACTGTGTAACATTCAGGTGGCAATTAATTCTTCCTATACTAAGGTACAAATCGTGCGGATAATATGCTAGTAGCCTGCTCTCAAATTTTTACTCCCTGAATGGAAACCCCTCTGGACGTGTAAAGAAAAAAAAAACGAACCTGAAAAGCCAGATAAAAAGATTCCACCAGCTGAGATACAAGAACACACTTATAGCAATTACCAATACTATATCCAGAAACACGAACGATGGAAGAATAAAGAGGCAATAATGTACAGCATACTGGACAAACAAAACTACAGTCAAATGTTTACAGTGAAACAAATTTGTCTTCACCTGCATCAGCTCTCCCATTGCCTTAAGTTACAATCTGGCAATATATGACATCTCCGCCAAGGCGGAAAGAAACAGATCCACGGAAGAGTCTTAGCGGATCTGTCAGGATCCTCTGTGATGCTCAAAGAGATTAATTCCGGATTTCTCCAGCTGCACTCAGCCGCCCGTGCAGACTCTACTTACGATACACAGCTGTCAGGACCTCCGTGAAAGGGACTGCAGCGCCAACGAATCACCCCTGTCTCCATCTTGCGTGCAGCCACAAAAACGCCCGCTTGCACCATTTCACTGGAGAGCGTCCGCGTTGCGGTCTCGCTCTTCATGGATGGCCTCCTGCAGATGGCAAGAGCTGCGCTGTGCCATATGTCAGTGCACATTAAAGACCCCCAGGTAGCCGCAACTATTCCGGAGCCCTCCTCATCATCATCCCACCAAACTAAATGATAGCACAGAGTGAAAATATGCAAAGAAAAAAATGTCTCAAAAGGTGTGTACATGAATCCATTAATCTACATGAAAATAGGGGGTAGGGGCACGTCCTCGACTTTGACAGAACAAATCTTGCCACCAACTGTAAACACAGGATGCTTTGCTACTAATGCAAGAGACAGAAACCAAGCCAATGTATACAGAGAAAGGGGACCAATTAGCACTGTGATAAAATATGTGGGAGTTTTCAGACATGAGCAAAGCAATAAAGTGCACGTGCCTATGGTTATATTCACCTTAATTGCTCGAAATGCTCCACAAGACTGTTAAAGAAAGCCAAATGCTTCTTCACTGGCTGTGGTGATGCAGAGGCTACAGCATTCAGCTGCTTAGCATGAGTTGCAAGTGTTATCTGAGACGTAGCTAGCATTCTCATTTCATTGGTGACAAAAAGCAAAAATGTCCATGTGCTGAGAGACAGTGTTAAAGACCCCAGATTGGCGATATCACACTGTGACAGGTGTTCAGTGTGGCATTTCTTATGGCTACAACACAGCTTCAGGACATGAACTCCACAAAAAGGACTTTACACAACTGCGCATAGATCAAATGTGTTTCTTGAAAACAAGTGAACAAGGGAGGCTAGCTTCAGGGTTGTTGTCAGCATTTAGACAAGAGGACTTGTGTTCACCCACACGAAGACAAGTGTTCTTGTTGAAACATTGGCATTCCCAAGAACCTTAAGGCTCTTTCCTCCCTTGTTTACTTTGTGATGATCACAGCTAGTCATGCCATGCCAGATGAAAAGAATGTACGAGTGTTCTTCAAGCATTCTCCAGCACAACACGCAAAGCACACATGCAAACATATGAAGAGAGCAATATATCTGTAACGTAATAGCAACATGTGCAACTTACACAAGATACCCATCTTCTGGTTTCAATGAACCTGAAACTGCGCTGCGCTTGTTCTGCGCTTGTTGTGTTATCTTCTTGTCCTTGTCTTTTTGTGCGCAGTGCCCCCCTTGTATTCACCATGATTGACCGACTAGCCCAACAACGTACGCTTTTGAACCTGAATATTTTGAAGACAGACAGATGAATTTATTTGAAAAAAAAACTACTGTGTAGCCAGCCTGGTGATTTATGCAAAATACAAGTATACAATTCTTTAACTCAGCAAGCTTCACGAAAATTTTCGACAAGCAATTGCTCTCGTTTTTACTATGGTGCATGTACTCCTTGAGCTGCCCCTATCAACCATTGCTCAATCAATATGTAGCGCTAGCAAAGCAGGACATTATACGAGGTATGACGCACGTACTTGCATCGCGATGTTCTGTACTGCACTCTCAGCACGCAGATGTCTTACTAATAGCCTTCTCAATTCTGCGCTTAATGACACACTCGGTAGATGCATGCTGCACTTCAGTTCGATGTCACGCTTGTCTCCCAACAGCGTAAGTATTGCACCACTCGTAAGTGACTAGATGCGACGACGCCAAGGGTGCACGGTGTCAGCCCACTTCCTTCGACGGAGCTTACATTTCAACAAAGTGCACAACTGCGCAGCACGTTTCGCTTGGCGTAGGCAGATGATGCGATCAAATGCTCACTTCAGAAACTGAACCGTCGTGCACGCGACTTGCAGCGTGAAACACCACACCTGACTTATGACACTCCACTGCCAAGCCACGGCCTTCTCAAAAACGCTACGACGACGCAGCGGACGCAACTAAGCACAACACATCCAGAAGTTTCTCTTCCGAGCGACGCGGCGCTAACCCAGCCGTGGCGACCCCTGCCCCGCGAAGCTCAGCAGAGAAGGAAGATTGTGAGGAGAGAGAAAATCGGAGGAGGAGAGACGAGCCAACTTCAGGTTGCCAGGCGGCTTCAGAAAAAGTGATGTCAGGTCCGCCGCATGCCCTTTCCCACACACCCTGTCCCTTAATCCGAATAAATGTTTCCACCACCACCGGGTGCGCCCGGGCGGGAAACATTACGGGCGTGGGCAACATTGGGCGTGGCCGGCGCTGCAGCGGCTAGCAAAGAAAAACAAGGTGTTGTAAAACATGTACGAAAGCTTCAGAGGTAGCATTTGTGCACGCGTTATAAAAGATCTGTACACACGATCCCTTTGAATAAGGCTTTTACTTACAGTCTAATATATTTACGCAAATAAAAATGTTCTTTCACAAAATTGTCAACAAAGTAGGGCCACATTGCGTGTTTGAGAATGTGGCATTTTCGCAAAGCTGTCCGTTTCGGGCGATACACGTAACACTTCTTCAGCCGAGGTTGCATCAATATACTTTTCTGTCATGGTGCATAGTTTGATTAGCCCATTGAGCACATTAGGTGCTCAAAGAAAAAACAAAAAAAGATCTGAGAGAGCGTTCTGCGGAGCGCTGCTATTGCCGACGCCGCGCTTAATTGATGGCTAAGCAGTGAGGGATTTGTTTGGCTTATTGTTGACGCTTAAACCTTTCGGCATGAGAGCTGTTCGGTTTCCCCAAAAATGCGTTGAATTCAAAGCTGTTACCGACGTGCAAGGCGTCGCGCTCTGTTCTGCTTCGTAGCGTGTTTGCGCACGAAGTACAACCAAAATAATGTAAACGGTAGGAGGCTTTCCACGCGTACACACTAAACAATTTCTCACCCTTAAGGGTGCAAAAAAGGGTGCGCCATAAATTTACACCCTATTTCACACCCTTTGAGCACCCTATTGAGCTGCAGCACCCCACGAGCAGGAAGCAAAGGGTGCATTTACCAGAAGGGTGTAAACGAGGGAGCAAGAAGGGTGCTACAACTAATGGGTGCTGAAGTGCTGAAAATGGTGTACATGGAAGTGAGTATATTTATTAATGTACACATAGATATAACCAAGATATAACCAAATATCTAAACGAATAACAAGGCGAGAAATACAGCCAATATCCTTTGTACAGAATACATATTTATTTGCCTTGCAAAATACTAGTTTGCTTTGTCATTCCTTATTGTTGAAAATGCATAGCGATTATGTGTACATATTACTCATGTAATTTATAGTAGCAGCAAATACAAGCGATAAATGTTTGCACAGTGAACAGTTCAACTTCTGCTTCCGATTTCATAGGTTCTCAAAATCTAACAAAGCTGACATCTGTCATTATTGCACGCAATGTCATTAGTGAAGTTTTGTGAATGACTCACAAAAACAGTTGTCACCTGAAAACTAGTAGGATGCAAGCAATTACAAGTGTGCATAACAAATGAAGTTAGACAATACAGTTCAATGTTGTAGTTTTGCTTAAGCAAGTCCTGTTGCATTAAGACTCAAAACAATGAATGGCGAGTGTTTACAACACTTCGGCCCTTGTGTTCCCGCATGTACAACGGCTCTATGTCAAACTCTGAAAATGAAGTCAGAACACTGTACTCTTCAACAGGACTGACAACATATACATGGAAATGCTCATCAAAACAGACAGTCTCGAGCAGTTTAGCCATAACCAATAACACCTTGTTCACATAAAATAGTTGACACACAAGTAAAAATTCTGGGAGACTATCTTCTGGAACACTTCTGACAAGGCAGCATCCTGCACTGTATGTCCTGCCATCAACAATCACAGATTTGACAACCAATGTGTTCGTGGATTCAAGGTTATTCTCAGTTATGAACTCTTTAACACAGCCAGGAAGATGCTCATACAGCACATTCTTCACGCCTATATTACGGGGAATATTGTCATCACCTGCAGCAAATAAAAAACTCTGCAAGAACTGATGCCTCATTGCAAGAGTGTGAGAGAGATTCTTCCAGTTCCGTATTTTTCTAGCAATATCTTTAAAATACTGGTGCTTGGCCTCGAACCGCATAGCCCATAGCAGGCTTAATGGTCCAAATTTCTCTATATATGAAGGGTAGTGTATAAGGTAGTGCATTTTACACGGAAGTGATGCTGATGGAAACAATTCCTTAAAGTCAAGACAAAAAAAATGAATCTTCCTTTGCAAGTAGGCAATATGTGAAGCAGGAATTTTGTGGCTCATGACGACATCAACAATTTCTCGGAGAAGTAGGTAAAGCTGCCAAACTGCACTGTCTGAAGGAACGCTATCCCCAACAAAAAAGGTTAGGTAGCGAAAGAGGCAAAATACTTGTGTTGCCGACCCCTTTAAAACTGCTTTTCCTTGAAGATATGGCTTAGCAATGGGCTCTGGTTTGTTGCGGATGTCATGTGGATCATAAACCCATTCTGAAATGCTTTTGTTCAAATCAGTGAGTGAAAAGAACCGTTTTTCAATTAATGAAGATATTATATGCCGCAGAGCAAATGGTAGGACCCCTTCATGAAGGTCATGCATTATATCTGGTGGAAGGTGTTGTGTCGGATCAAAGCCAGGGCACGAAAGAGCACATGGCGCCTTGACCCCATACAATGGCAGAGTCGGCAGCCCTGCGCTCAGCATACTCAAGTGGTGCTTGTGCCCTTGAGGTGAGCGAAGCACAAAATCATCTTCCAAATGTTTATAGTCAGTTTCGGTCCGCAGAGCCATGCAGTACCTACAAATTCTTCCTTGGCTGAATGTACATTTGAAGCCTCCAATTCTATGGCTAGATAAATTGTCACCAGTGAAAATGAAGACAGATCCCTTTACAAGGTTTCCATTCACAGTTATGCCGTGATTTGCTAGTGTCCTGATATCTGTGATGAATGGCTCAAGAATTTTAGAAAATCCATAAGTGGCTATGTGTTTATCTTTGACAAGTAGTATGAGGTAAATACCTGACAGTGCTGACCGCAACTTTGCATGAAAATGTAGCACTGAGAAGTAGACAGCTGTCATTTTATGCTTTCCCCTCTTGCTGCCCAGTGGGTTGCAGACTTCGAACTCATCGCTGTACAATTGCAAGCAAAGTTTACTTGTATTGCCTGCAAAATACTCATGGTTTTGAAAAGCACTTCCATCAAATACTGAATGCATAAAACCATCTGTACAGGAGTCAATGCTGAACTCATTTGGAAGTTCTGAACGTTCAAGAATGCACTTGAGCACTTCACAGAGAGGAACGTATTCCATGGTGTCACTTCCATGCAACACTACCGTACGGGATTCAACAAGTGGAAAATGCGCCTTCCAATAGGTTGTTCGGCCAGATTTTGTACGCAGCTGGTCAAGTTGATGCTCGCAAATTTCTTTTACGCTGATGGCTGCCCCGTCTTGAGGTTGTGTGTGCTGGTGGTCTGAAATGGTTTCCACGAAATCAATAATATCGTTGGCTAACTCATGCACAGTGGATTCAGGTAGCCGCCTTCCTTCCTTCCACTTGAAAAGTAGCTTTGCCTGTTGATAACCAAAGTCACTTGAACTGGAGTCATGCTGTTCAGCCTCCCCGTCTAAGGGTTCTTCATGATCTGGAGGCACGTCAGGTGCTGCATTTGTACCACTTCGTGCCATCGCCGCCTGCACAATGCCACGGGAGCATATTCCTCCCAAGCAAGAAGCATGTTTTCGGTATACATGCTTCTTGTAGGAAAAGAAGTGGCGAAACGTTTGCATGCAGCCACTCAAGCCACACACCCAATTTGTCTCATGGCCATGGGCAGTGCGCAGGTGCCTAAAGAGTGTCTTTAAGGAGAATTGGTGACAGGCACATCGTGGACAACGAAAGAAGCGGATTCCTGGCATCTGAAAAGACAAATGATTGGTTTAAAAAAAATTTTTCATGGCTTTTACTGCCCATCAAAAAGAGTTGTCAATGTAAACACCGGTCCGTTTTGTGGAATGGATTAGAAATCTCCATGGAAGCAAATCATTTTCATGGATGAATTTATGGTGTTGCAATACAAAAAGAATTCTGTTATCAGCTGAAATTGTTTTTGGAACCATGAGCAAGCCGCTGTGTGCGAGTGCTAATCACATCTTCATTTTTGTAAATGCCTCATAGAGCAAAAAAAGACAAGCAAACATTTCCCGCGACATTCGCTGAATAAGGAGGCTATGTGCTGAGCTCCTACCAACAGCACGTGATTATCTTTTCTTCTACCTTCCAAGCAATTATTTTTGAGGTGCAAAATTATTACACCACATATTTCCATTCACCAAAACAAAAATTAAGAAAAACATCTGGCTATGTTTTCCTTAGTTGCAATAATAGCCAACTTCCTTTATATGCATGTAGTAATAGTCTGCTGACAAAATTCACAGCTGTCATACAAATAACCAAACTGTGCACAACATGACTGAGGTAACACTCAACCTCACATGAGCATTGTATGCTAGCACATGAACACAAAAATAAAATTAACAGAACATGCATAATTTACATTTCTGTTTGCTTTTTTCCATGCTGCAATATAGCAAAATGCTTTACTTACTACCCTATTTACTTGCATACAGGCAGACCTGACTTTTTCTTTTTTTCTTAACTCGCACTGTTGAAACTCTCTTGTTCAGCCAAACTGGCTACAAACATGGAAACGGAAAGGTGGGACCCTCAGTGAAGCTCCTCCATGAATTTTCAGGCTGCTATCAATCAGGTTGGTTGGTGGTTTTTTGAGGAAAGGTAGCAGTATCTGTCTTGCATATCTCGGTGGACACCTGAACCGCACTGTACGGGAAGGGAGGAAGGAGGGACTGAAAAAGGAAAGGTGTCGTAATGGAGGTCTAAATAATTTCGACCACCTGGGGATCTTTAACGTGCACTGACATCGCACAGCACACGGGCGCCTTTTGCGTTTCGCCTCCATCGAGACGCTGCCCCCGCGGTCGGGTTCGAACCCGCGTACTCCAGCTCAGTAGCCAAGCGCCCTAACCACTGAGCCACCGCGGCATGCAGGTTGAAAGTCCCCGGTTCGGGCGACTGCCGCTTATCCCACAAAGCAGGCGGCACTTCCCTACTCTCGGCCTAACGGCAGCGGACAAGAAGGCGCTCGCTGAAGCGCGCTTTCGGGGCGTCGTTGGCGTCCTCGCGGGAAACGCGGAGTCGGGAGGGGGAAGGGGAGATGGGGGGGGGGTGTGGAACCACAGGCCATGGAAAGCAATAAACACCCACCTATAGCATGCCTCGCACGGTTGTGCTATTTATGACGATGATGAATGTGACCAAACTGACCAATATGCAAGTAAACACGGTAACTCTGCGGTCGTACGAAATGGCTTCAGCGCAAATAGGAGCAAAAGTTGACTTTCACGATGCTTACCTTAGTTGTATCCCTTCTAAGGCGGTACTGCTCGGATCGTCTTAGCTTTGCAAGTCCGCCTGCGCAGTTTGAGCCTTAATACACCGACGACACTGCCCAAGAGCAACGCACCAACCCATGATCGGCCTTTCGAGAACAAAAAGAACGCAAGCATGTAGGAAGGAAAACCCGGAAGAGGCCCTCGCCCTGGCCACGCTCGCTTTCGCAAGGCCTATTGGGAGTCTTAGTCCTCTCAGTAAAGACTCAAACTAGTTCCATAGTTCCCTATCAATTTTAAAACTTTTAAGTTGTTGCGACACCTATGGACGGATTTGTAAAACATTTAACGCAATTTGCCGCAAAAACTGCGCAGTTGTGTTTTTTATTCCAGCTATAGATGGCATAAACATCGGTGTAGTCGTAATATTTTCAAGTTTATTTAATTTGCTAATATTCTTTGCATGCTGTGTGTGAGAAGTTTCGCGACTACCTCTTGTTTTGCTACGGTCACATGGTGTTTTCTTCTTGGTGCCGTCGCCGCTGCAACAGGTTGCTGCATCTGTGAGAGCCTGCTGTTTGGAAGTGCGTGCAACCGCGTGTGTACGATTCTGCCCCGCGATGCCGCGTTGCCTAGTTAACGTACCTCACCTTGGTGCGGCAAGAACGTACACGCTTCAGGGCGACACCCTCAGCGCACTTAAAGACGCAGTGTGCGCGTGCCCGGTTCTGGGCGGCAAATTGGACCTGGCGTCATGCTCGTTCCAGGCAAGTGCACGTGTGTTCCTTTGCTTGTTTTCAGCTGCACTCTATATGGTGGCGGTGTATGGAGTTTAACGTCCCAGAGCGACCGAGTTTTTGAGGGACTCCATAGTGGAGGTCCGCGGACTGTTTCGACCACCTGTGGCTCATTTAACGCGCACTGACATCGCACAATACACGAGCCACTAGCATATCGCCTCCATCGAAATGCGACCGCCGCGGCAGAGATCGAGCTCGCGTCTTGTGGGTCAACAGCCGACTCAACAGCCATCGCGGTGGCAGCCGATAAGAGGCTTTTCGCCAGATGTTCGAATCCGGATGGTGTTTACATCGCTAAGAGAGGCGTGACATGGCATGTGAGGGCGAGAGCAATTTTGCAGTGGAATATATGTTTCGCGCCTGGTTCGCGTCGTGTTCCGCTTGGCAACTGCTGGCCGAGCTGTAGCTTTTACATTTGTTTGTGTAAGAGCACATGGCGCATTTTGTACTCTTCCTTCGTGTTCTTTTGCGCAACTTATGTGTAAGGATTCCATGCAGCAGTTATTATTTTTACTATGGCCTTACGAGAAGTGGCACTGCTGAGCTGTGCTATTATTTCTGGCGATGGTTGATGTTACTGTAAGTAACAGTAACAGTCGCGTTTCGGGCTTTGCGGCCGAAACCTATGTGCATGGACCTCAGGGCGACGGCGGCCAGCTACGAGGCGTTGCCGTCGAAGCGTTTTGTCCATGTCTTTCTTCTCGTAGCTTGTTTTCCCAGTCTTCCAAAATTGTCCTTTTCGCCCGGAGATGGTACTTATATGTAGTTTGACTAATCAGGCAGTCACTCTCGGACTGTACACGTTAGCCCTTTGTCATATAGCTGCTCCTCCTTGTTCTGGCTTTGTCTTAGCAGTCGCGCCGTGCAGCCTAGCTGTCATCGCTGCTGCCTTGCACAGTCCGCAATAGGCATAATATTCCATTTGCCACGGCTATGAAGCATAGCCGAGAAAAAAAAAAGAAAATAGATCTATGCTTGTCAGTAACAAGAGGCTAAAACACTTCTTGGGGGGCTACATGCTAGTACACACAAGAGTGAAATGCATTTCATGCCAGTACAAGCACTTCATCCACTGTGCTGATTTTTTTAGGGGTCGGTGGAGGATCGCTCACCATGCAAATGCATATTAGTGATTTTGCTCATATCAGAATAAATTTAGGGCACATTACTGGTATGTTTTCTAATCTGAATGCATAGCTCAGCGGTTGCACACTTGTAATTTGTTTTGCTGCACTAGGCAACGGAGGCAGTGACGGCAGTCCTCGCCGCACCAACTTGTCTTGCATGGAGTTTCCTGAGACTCGTGCACAGTATAAAAGCCAGTTGTTATTTGCCATTTCCAGATTTTGGACAAGACGTTTGACGAATACGTCAACCTTTCTGCTGAGGACAGTATCCCAGATTTGTCCAAAATTCAGCTACGTGCACATGTCAGTGAGCAGCAGTGTGCACCGACATCTTCAGAGGTAAATTGATTTAGTAGCTGTGTAGTCAATGAAATCACAACTCAGTTTCGAATTGATGAATGAGCTATTGGATTTTTCTTGCAGCCCACTGTGTCTGACAGGACTCTGGCCAGTGGCGGAGATGAGCACGGAAACAGGACTCTGGCCAGTGGCGGAGATGACCACGAAAATGGCCTTGATGTGTCGTTCAATCTGTAAGTGCATTGAATTGAGTGGTACAGTACAATCTCAATAATGAGCCTCACAGGATCGCAAAATATTTGTTTTGCCTTTTAACCGTGTTGTAAAGAAAAATTTATTAAGTGTATAAAGGCAGAGAAGTCGGCCTGATGGACATATCTATATATTAACCTGCTACTCTGTGCTGGAGAGGGGAGGAGGAAAAGAGAGTTCAGAAACAAATGAACAATACACTGTAGCATGGGAAGTGAAACTACACCTATCCGCTATGGCTAACGCCATTGTCTGCTGCCCACTTTATCGGTGCTTGCAGTGTGCACTCTTCAACTAGCAGTCATGGCGGTGCTGATGTCAGGATAATGCTTATTGCTCACTGGCGCATTCACCGCTCCCATGTTTATATTGCCACAGTTTCAAGTAAGACTTCTCTACACCTCAGATTTTAAAATTCATACACACTACACTTGTGGTATGAACTTTTACGATTTCGAATCATATCGAAATTTGTTACAGATGTGATTGTGTTACCAAGATTCTGCTTGGATGTAATTCTGCTTTCCTCATCATAACACTGGCTTTGAACATT
This sequence comes from Amblyomma mixtum, assembly GCF_055824585.1. Lineage (NCBI taxonomy): Eukaryota > Metazoa > Arthropoda > Arachnida > Ixodida > Ixodidae > Amblyomma > Amblyomma mixtum. The sequence continues at coordinate 78,126,183 of NC_143021.1, read as the reverse complement.
AACATTTTTAGAGTCCAAGCGTCATAAATATTCTGAAGCACAACACGCTTAACATAGGCATCCAGTATGGCCTTTTGTTGCATTTAGAATAGTGGCTAACCTTAGAATCCTATCCAACAAATCCATGAGAATGTTCATTACTGATCTTATGCATTTCAATGCCTCCTAATGTATATACTAAACTAGTTCTGGAACCTTGACAGTGAATTTAGTGCTGGGATTCGCTGGCACAGACATTATGTTACTCAATCTTACACAGAAGGCGCACAATTAGGGTGCAGTAGTAGAGCCAATGTGAATATTTTTTCTCTGCAAGCCCGTTGGTGATGGAAGGCACAGATACTTTGTTCCTGTAGCAATCTGTTGAGAACTGAGCTCTAAACTGCAGCTTTCTTGTAGGCCTTCTCACTCGGATGACGATGGCCACAACTTCAAGTTGCCATCTCTTGGAGGCCTCCATGAGAGCATCACCAATGGCAGCCCACTTTCTTCGGCAGCTTTCAAAAAAATTGTCAGTTTGCTGTTCTCAGAAATGAAGAAAAGCACACTGTAAGTAAATTACCCTCGAGTTTTGGCAACTGTGAGGTTTCCAATCACTGCTGAGTTAAGATCAATGGGAACGAAATGATATATTTTGCAAAATTCTTGCTATCATAAGTAATGTGCACAAGTGTAGCCACCAGGTTTCTAAATTTCTTTCTGTTCTTTGGGAGAATGAGTAAAACCTCGATAACTACAGGTTCGGTAGTTTAAAAACTGGGGTAATTCATAAAAAATTTTCATGATCTTGTAATTAGTAGCCAAATTTTTCGGGCTAATTTGTGCTAGAGTACGCACTGTCTCGGCAAATTCAGAGATGTGGACTGTGAAAACACGCTTATGCAAATATTTTATGGGGTCGGTGCATTAGAGGTAAAGCCATAAACTATCTTTGTGGGCTACAGTAACGTTAATTTTGTCAATATTTTTCAGGTTCCCAACTCGTAATTTCTACACAGCAGTCACTTCACAGTTGCTTCAGAAATATCCACAACTGAGAGACGTCGTTGGGAGTGGAGCTGTAAGTATATTGTGATTTTACTGGTGGCAGCCTCTTGTGAGCATTCTAGATAGTGTGATTCTGGGAATATTCCTTATGATAGCTTAAAATATACAGTAGCAGCATTATTATTTAGTTGGCATTTTTCAGTGGACTGAAATTGCAACATGTTTGCGGCTTGTCGTATTCATATTCCATCACAGTGAAGAGCCCCTCCCATTCTGCAGTGTTGGCAGCCAAACTGCATTGAAGCACATTTGACCTGCCTTCCTTTTTTCACTTGTCATTATCATGTGTGCTGTTCTTGTAACTACAGCTGCACTTGCTTCTGATGAATGCCAGTTTCGGCTAGCTGGTTCACTAAACAAAGGTAAAGCAGCACAAAAGCACAGACAACAGAAGCGAGATAAACATGCAGTGACTACTAATAACCGAAGTTGGTTTTATTTGCATGCACAATAAATACCGATCAGAAAGAGCTAAGATTATAGACACCACAAGGTCTGAGGATGGGAGACAATTTCTGAGACGAAGGAGCTTAAGAGTTCAGATAAAGCTGTTCCTTCTTCAAGAGTGATCGAAGGCGTGCTGACGGAGGTCTCTCCTCTTGTGTGGATGATGAAAGTTCCATAGATTTTTTGGTTGTTTTCTCTTGATATCTTCTTAAGATGCATGCATGTCTGATGAAGCGTCAGTCTGCAGTTTTTATAGCGTTTGCAGTGTATAAAAAGAATGCTTCCTTTGCCACTGCTCAGCAAAGTTGCATGCTCTAATTCGTATTGAATATTTGATTCGGCGTATTCCTTTGTGATAAATGTCTGAATTTGAACTCAGTGGGTAATATTTTATTGCTCATAAAATTTTCAGGACTCCTGGAAGGTAGCCCTGCGCTACAGGTTTAAAAATCAACGAAGGGTTCTCCCTAGTGATGGTAGAATAGGAGAGAACCGCACAAAGTTTGCAGCTCAAAGAAAATTCAGCGAGTCAGCAGCTACAATGGAGCTTGAGCGGCACAAAGTTCAAAAGCTGGTGAGGGGCATTCTGCAGTAAAATACTTTTTCATTTCAATTTTATTAAAAAGGATGATGTGTAGCTAGCTAATAAAGAGCACAATTTTAATTCGCTAATGCTTATTTACATTTTTCTGTGATCACATGTGCTCAGAATGTTAGTGTTTATTTTTGGGCTCTGTAGTGTTGTGATTTGGTGTTAAAATATTTTGGATGCATTGATTTGATATTGAAATATTTTGGATCAGTTTAATTAGGCCAGGCTAAGAACCATAAATCAAAAACAGCAAAAAGGTAACAAAAATCAAGGCTACCCTTATAATGGGGCCTTGGGGCACTAATAAAGTTGTTTGAAGTTCAGCCACAGTCCTTTGTGGGTTGGCTGCCAGTCAGCAGGTGGGAACAAGGTCAAGTGTTAAGGCAACTATTCGGCTTTTTTCGTGACCCATGCAATTCTAGTTGGTCGTCAGTTTGTGAAGATGGATGTATCGCATAAAAGCGCAGTACATGAGACCAGCTTTTAGACAATACTGCTCAAACATTAGTATATGTTTATATGCATTGCATACGTATATTCATGCCACAGTTGGTTATGTTGCTGTTTTTTCTTTCAGGCTGCTGCAATCGCTAATATTTCTGGGGAGGACGAAATCAGCTTCGGCATGCACACCGAGTGGCTTCTGTCTGAGTGCCGAAAAGCCTCCCCAGATGAAGTGCAAATACAGGAAAGGATGGCACTCACTTCCCGCCACAGGATTTCTGAGCTTGCAACGAATACAGTGCAAGAAGCCAGGGAGAAATACCCTTACTTAATGAACTTTGAAAGGGTAAGTCAACTCTTGCTACTATATTTGAGAGACAGCATTTACATTATGTTAGGCTGCTTCTTAGGTGAGGCAGCATTTGTTGAAATAGTAATATAGGTTCTGTGACTGGTCAAAAAACAAATTTTTGATGCACACTAAACGTGAGTGCTTGAATAAAACTTGAAAAATTGAAGAAAAATGGCAAATTTCGAAGCTGAATTTTCTGCACAGTAGCATCTCACACTATATGCACTATAAAATTTTGTCTAAATGAGCTGTTTGGGAATCTGCTATCCACATTGTGGCTATGTCTTTGTAGCAAGTGACTGCTGACGTCAGTCATGTGTCGGCTACTCCTGAATCCAACGTTATCTGTGCTGTGAAAAAAAAAAAAACTGGTCACAGTTCGGTAATGTGCACACTGAGCTGCTCTACGGGGGGAATGCATACAAAGCGTTGTGTACCTACATGCTCTCGAACCTTAATGCAAGAAAAGGTGCATGAGCATTTTTTTCCCTAGCGATGACGTCATAGTGATGCAATAATTTTGTTACTGCTACACTTCTGCTAGCACTTCTACTACACTTCTACTAGCAGTTCCTGCATTTAGCTGTTGTGTGTTTCATAAGCCAGGGCTCACTGCGTTACCTCCAGTGGGGGACGCACTATGGGTAATTTATGCTGATGTCACACATTCAGGCGACTAAGTAGTAATCACCGGGCAGGTACTAACAACATAGTAAGCAAGAACCACCACGCAGGTGGTAATCAGGTTGTAAGCTTGGACGGTAACAGGTGGGGTGGGGGTTGTAGCCCATGAAGGAAGACACACCCTACACTCCTCAGCGTGGCAACGTTTTAAGATGCAAAACCAAGTGAAACAAAACGAAGTATATCAATAAAAGCAGCTCGAACTACCACGCTGTTTTGACTTCGCCTAGCCGAGGAAATGACTGCCATTTTTTAATGTGAAAGCATTTCTTGGCTCATGACGCGGTGTTCTGTGCGTCAAGTGTGTGAACAGAAAGTGCGCACTCCTAGTAGGAGAGCAACATGGGTCGCATGATCCGTATGGGTGCTTGTGGCAGGCAGAGCTACTTGCCAATGCATTGGAGCTTCGCTTAACTGCTGCACCACTGCACTGGCAGTGGCATGAGCTCTTACCGGCGTCTGTGAACGTTCAGTAGAGGATGACTAATTCTGCATATAGTATGGGGATTGGCCCATGGAGGAGCTCTGAATGGTGTGCGGTTTGGTGGCCACTGCGAACTAAATTGCACAAACACACCAACAGAAACAGCAGTAGTGCACATTGCTTTTGCATTTGTCCACTAAAGCAGACTTCAGTGCCCCCGGTATACTCTTTTGATTATGAGATTGAATGTTCTCAAGCAAGTCAGGGCTTTGAAGTACGCGGTATTGGAGGGCTCCGAATTAATTTAGGTCATCTGCGATCCCATAGCAGACGGACATTTTTACATTTCGCTTCCAGTGAAATACAATCACAGTGGCCGGGGTCGAACTGCCGACCTTGGAATCAGCAGCCGAACGTTAGTCACTGAAATGTCATGCTGGGTAGACTGATGCTGTGCTTTGCATCAACTGCTTTCTATGCATTGCCACTAACTTTTCCTGAAAAGGATTTGCAGTAGCTTTGCTCTGGTGCCAACAAAATTCTTTACTTATTTCTGATTTGCAAGATAAGTTTGTTGAATGAAAATGTGCTTTATCGTTTTTTTTTTCCAAATGTTGCATTCTTCTGGGGAAGAAAACAAAAAATTGCCTTTTTCCTAGCTTTCAAAATTTCTTGAGATTTGACATCTCTTCTACGAACTCATGTTTTTTGTAGTACAAAAAACGGTCAGCTACTGCTTCCAAAGCATTGATGTAGAGAAAAAGGTAGTGCTCAAATGCATTTCGGCAGAAGACTCATTTGCTGTGTCATGAAGGCTGTGCTTGTGCCAAGATTAAACTGTGAGCACCATAACTTTTGGTTTTCTTTCGTGTGTGAATCAAAGTTTTCAGGCCCAAGTACACCTCCAGAAATAAGGTTGTGTTAGTATTTTGTGTGGTCAGAGTGCTTGTTTGAACTGCACATTTGTCAGTTCCTTGCCTTATATTCAGTTGATGCCATTATAAAGTAAAATCACTGCTTTGTATGTGTTGGGGTCTTGTTGTAAAGCACTTATATTTTTTTTCAGTTTTGCAGCGACTTTCAGAAACTGACGAAGGTCAACCCTTCTGCAACGATAGCAGAAGGAATCAACAAAGTTGTGAAATTAGCACATATGCAGCTGATTGCTTGCGAAGCTACCAACATGGAATCTCTCCGAAGTGCTACAGAGATGGCACCAGAGAGGCTGCGAACGCGACGTGAGTAGTGTTACAAAGGCTTTATTGGTATATTTAAGACGTACACTCTCTAGCAAATTATTTTTGCAGGGTTTCATCTTATAGGCATAGCAGTAGAGTTCATCCATGTTTAAAGGTTTGGTTCTTTCGATGTTTGCAACTCGTGTCTGGTCCTGAATGGAAAGAATTTGATGGCATGTTGCTTGGTGTACGGAACAGAAATAAACTGTTGTAATATAGCAGAGTTACATGTGTAATAAGGAACGTTTTGCACTGTGTCAAGCACTAGACAATACCTGAAGACCCGTTAGAATAGCCTTCAAGATGCAGCAGACATAAATAATATACTGTTAACCTAGCAGCAATGTTCCGTTACTTGTGGGCACAGGTTACAGAGCAAATCACTTTCTAAACAGCCGTTGTCACATAATTAGGAAACTTTAGGAAGATACTAAAAAAATGCATTGAAGTGTTGCCTATAAATGTTTTGCTTTTGCAGACATCCTAACAGTTGCAGTTTTGCGCATACTGTCTGCAAATGTGAAAGAGGCGAACGGGCTCTCAGCTTTGTTTGTGCGAGAGGAGGTAAGTTTCTTGATTTTGTGCAGCTATAATGCATCTGTAGAACTAATGGGCTTTACTGAAAGCATTGGTTTAAGACGTTGCTGAGCTTTGCTGTGATGCAATGAACAGAGGAAGCTTAATATCAATGTAGTTACTTTAGTGTAATGGTGTTATTTTGGTTAGCAAATGTATTATAAATAAATAAAGGTAATGAAGTTGTCATCTAATAATTGTGAGTGCTGCTGGTTAGAGTCCAAAAATTAACGTTGCACATAAAACAAAATTGCATGTGTAAATGTAAGAGAAGCCATTTTGTACTGTTAACATTCTTTGTATCGTACTGAAAAAATGTATAACGTACAGATAACTTTACGAAGGGGGTGACTTAAGCATGGAGAGATGGGATTGAATTAATCTCTTGTGGCCTGTTTCTAACAATGAAATATTTCTTGCCATCACAGTACTTGAGCGTTCCTGCAACGCCGTGCATAGTTTTTACGGGACGGCAAATTGAAGAGGCGGAATTTCTTCACATCAAGGTGGACAGAGAAAAACTGTTTACTGTAAAGAACGCAGAGGAGGGGCTGGGGGCTGTTCTGTCGGCCTACTGGCTTTTTAATGTCCAGTACAACCGGAAGTTGTTCAACACCCTTGTGGTGTTAGAGCGTCTTTTTCTTGGCCTCACATTGAGCACACCAAGGGTGGTGGCAACGAAATTTCTTAATAAAGTTGCAAAAAGTGTGTAATTAATAGGGCCCGGAAATTTAGGCATTAAAGATCCTCGCAAATAGGCAGGCATCTAGGCTCTAAAAAATATTGAAATAGGCGCTATAAAGCAAAAATAGGCGCTTTTAATAATACTTTTTTATTTATTAGTACAGGATTTGTCAGTCAAGCACGGAGCGTACGCTGTCCTCAATTGAATCGCGCAACAATAAAGCACATTCTCAGATTTTCAACTTGAAGCTCCTTCGGTTTTCGCTAAGCATAGCTTTGTTGTTTAAAAAACTACTTTCGACGTCACATGAAGTTAGTGGGGTGAACCTAAAACATAAGAGTTCACAGGGGCTCAGGCGTTCAGGTGATGTGGCCATATCGTCTCCGCCTAGAAGGTCTCTGATTTGCGAAATTGTTTCCAGGTGTGTTTTTTTCTACCAGTTGTTGCATCTTCGTAGAATAGTTTGGTTTATGGTTTATGGGGCTTAACGTCCCAAAGCGACTGAGGCTATGAGAGACGCCGTAGTGAAGGGCTCCGGAAATTTCGACCACCTGGGGTTCTTTAACGTGCACTGACATCGCACAGTACACGGGCCTCGAATTTCTCCTCCAAAGAAATTCAACCGCCGCAGCCGGGATCGAACCCGCGTCTTTCAGGTCAGCAGCCGAGCACCATAGCCACTGAGTCACCACGGCGGCTTCTTCGTAGAATAGTAGCGCCTTTTCCTTCCAGTTTTCGAAGTGCTGCCTGTACTTCGACTGCCTTCAATGATTCATCTACTGAGAATCCGGCCTTTTCCAACGTTGTCATCCTTTCTGTAAGCGTTTAGAAGTTTGCACTGATGTGTGTCAGGTCACTTTCCACGCTCGCCTCCTGGAACATAGCTGTTGTTTTAATCACACGCGCAGCGTCATCCTTGATTTCCTAAAAGACAGAACAGACCACTTAAGAGTGCCGTGTCTATTATACTGCTGCGTCTATCCATGTTCCCCATTGAGTCAAAACAGGCTTTGGCAGCAGAGGAATGTCGGGTGCTGTGGTGCTAAAAACAGCAATTGTTTTGTGCTAGATAACAACTCGTCTACTTGGGGAAAAGAGAGTCGGATACATTCGGCCACACGATGCATTTCATAGACATCGCAGGCCAGGTGAACCATCTTGCAGCATAAAAGTGTCAGTCCCATTCCTGCCTTGCACATGTAGTATGCACCATCCGTAACGAACAAAGGTATCATCTCATACTGAATATTTCCTGGCCATAGAGGCTCCAGACATGAAGTGAAAAAACGCGCTGTCGTCGAATGGCTGAAATTTTCAAGAACATCTGAGTTGAGCAGGATTGCTCGTCTGGATTTCTCTGGGCTCAGTGTTCTGACGATGAAGGTGGCCACATACCATCCGCTAGCGTCTGCGGTTTCGTCGACTGACACACAATTTCATCTCTGATTTTGGCGGGAGTATCCTCGTAGCACTCTTTCACGTATCTCTTACGAAGCGTTGATTCATCTGCAACATGCTGCTTCGTGTACTTTTCCACAAAAATCCGAAAACCACTGTTAGTTTCCATTACAGGACATCTGCCTCCAAAAATGCTTGACACAACTCTGTGGCAAATGACGATTCCTTTGCTGCCGAACTACTGCTGAAAGCCTATGCCAGTAGGAGCTGCGATGTCCCCTCCGTCGTTCTCTTCAGGTTTGCAATATGCTTGTTGGTAGCGACGTGTTGCGCTACATGGCATCGCTTCCCTCTTGGTACTGAAGCTTCTCACCCTTTGCAGAACGGCAGAGTTCCATCAGTTTAAAAAGCATTTTCAAACTGCGAAACCCAGTGCCTGCAACGAGCGCCTCTCGATACCTTTTCTTTCGGCATGTCAATATGAAATGAAATGGAGAGCGCTGATGAAGCAAAGTTTGTGAGGCCACTCAAGTCAATGTCGCATGTTTTGGAAGCGTAGGCAGAGAAGTGGCCCTTCCTTGTGGAGGAGTAGGCGGTCGAGAGTCCACCGAGTGCCGAGCGAGCAGTGAGCGCACGAGTGTGCTAGTCTTGTGCGCGCTGAGGCTACGGTTGCCGGCTAGACGGCGCCGGTTCGGGTGTCGGGTTACACTCAAGCAGATATACAACCTGCTTAGTTGCGCCAGTTACACTTCGAGAAAAAGGTTTGGCTAGACCTGCCCCTCTTGTGCGTGCATCGGTGCGTGCCTTTCACTGTACTTAGAAAGATGTCTAAAAATTTACTTAGAAAGATGTCTAAAAAAATTGAAGAACGGCACCTAGGACCGAAATGCCGGATTTAGGCATTTATAGGCAACAAGTACGGTCAAATCGGTATTATTTCTTAAAAAATGCCAAAAAGGCAGGCAAATGTCTTTTTTCCCCAAAACGGTTTCGGAATGGAACAAGCTGCCTGAGGAAGTAGTGTCCATATTATCAAATGATTCATTTTCTTCCATGCTGTGACATTTTTTTGTGTATAATAATTCCGTGTTCTTTCTATCTCATTGTTATCTTTTTTTTTGTAACCACCTGCACGCGGTGGCATTTGTGTACTTTTTCTTCCACCCCCCCACTGTAATGCCAGCCAATGGCGCTGTGGGTATGATGATAAATAAATAAATAAATAAATAAATAAATAAATAAATAAATAAGTGCTAAAATCCCCCATTTAGGCATTTATAGGCATGTTAAGCCAAATACCTAAAGTTCCGGGCCCTAGTATAGTCGAGGTGACGTGTATTTTTCTTCAGTGTACGTAGTATCATTGTGTGAAGTGTTTTTTGGTGTTTTTAATAAATTTGCTCTGTTGTGCCAAAACTGTAGCCTCATGTGCACTCACTCATCTCCACTCTGATATGCATATATACAAGGCTCCCGGGCCGCACATGCCCCAAATGAGGAAAATGTGGCCCAATGCTGCATGATGTGTATTATCTGCCTTTGTCAAGGGAGTATATGTTACCTTTGAAGTGGTCAGCATTGTTTGCCATAATAAATTTTTCCTTGCAGGCATGTCTGGATGGTGACCAAGCATATCCAGCACATGCATGTGCGCATGGAGGGGCCATCGATTGATGCACCGCATGCATGATCCAAAAAACTGGGTAGCTATAGAACATCATACAATGCATCGCAGTTGCCAGCAGTGGCCTGACAACCAGCACTGTCTGCAGATTCGACCGTTCTACACATATGGGCACATTTGCTCTCGTGCATCAATCCTAGCCTTTTGCTTGTTCGGTGAATCAATGCGGAGCACCCTTCCAACACCCATTTTGAAGGGTGTTATGGCTAAAATAGCACCCTTTAGTAAGGGTGCAACCTTTACACCCTTTAAAATTTCATGCTGTGCACCCTTTCTTAAGGGTGCTGATGTCTGCACCCTTTCTCAGCACCCTTTTTCAAGCACCCAATTGGGGTCAAAGGGTGTTCGTCTGGGGACAAACTGATTTGCACCCTTAAGGGTGAGAAACTGTTTAGTGTGCATGCAGTGCGATGTGTTGAGACGCGCTGTGCACACGGTTGCATGTATGGATAGTCTGCTAGCCCACTGGCAGCTTTTACGCGCTTTGAGGCAGCTAAATCGTTTGCTAAACTATGCAAGCTCAGCCTTCGTGGTGCAGCAAAAAAAAAAAACCATATATCATGACCAACGCGTTAAACTAGTTCCGCGCACACAGCCGACTGCCGTGCATATGCAAAACAGCCAGCCCACGCTGGCAATATTATAACCACGAGAAAACACTCGTACCTGGATGCGTTCATACACGGAACGCGGTGATCTGAGTCACAAAAAATAACTGCTGCCAGTGCTTCTCAATGTTTATCAAGATATGAGACGAGCTGTGCATTTGATAATGCACGGAATTATAATTTCCGATTTCTAATAACGCGTGCAAAAAGCACATACATGCCACAATATTCAAGCATGAAATGCTTTTAGCTCCCGTTGTCGGCAGTGTGGTGATAGTCACGCCAAGACCGAGAGCCAACATTCGGGCACTGAATTCCACTCATCCGGGCACTGAAACGAGAACATCCGGGCACCGTACGAGATTTAACGAGACTCTCTAAGCCCTCCTACAGGACCGGCATACAAGCGCCGGTAGCTTCGCGCCGAACGGGTGGTGGCGTTCCTCCCTTCCTGTATGGTGCGGTTCGGGTGTCCACCGAGATGACAGAGAATTACTGCGCCATTTCCTTTCCTCAAAAAGCGTTTCGTTCAAAGGGCAACGCATCGTGCCGAACGGGTGGTGACGTTCCTCCCTTCCTGTACGGTGCGGTTCGGGTGTCCACCGCGATGACAGAGAATTACTGCTCCATTTCCTGTCCTCAAAAAACGTTGCGTTCCATCGCGCCGAACGGGTGGTGGCGTTCCTACCTTCCTTTAAGGTGCGGCTCGGGTGTCCACCGAGATGGCAGCGAATTACTGCGTAATTTTCTTTCCTCAAAAAGCGTCGCGTTCAAAGGACGAGGCATCACGCCGAACGGGTGGTGGCGTTCCGCGGACTGCCTGGCAGCGCTACAACACGCTGTCGCGTTCGACTCCTAAAGGCGAAGCTTAAGCGTCATTAATTAGCAGTTTATTAATATTTAGTCATTAATCAGTCATTACACACTAATCAGTAATTTGTCATTACTTCGTCATGAATTATGTGTGACGTAATCCAGTGGTAACATCACCAGTGCCACATACGCAAAGTGGTGCGGAAAACGCTTTCGCCTCTACGCACTTTAGACCAGAGCACTGCATGGGCCTCAATCTGAGGCCCAAGCCCGGCCCGGGCCCGCGACCTGAAGCCCGAGCCCGGCCCAGGCCCGCAGCTTCAAGCCCGGGCCCGGCCCAGGCCCGCTAAATTATAGCTCTAGCGAGCCCGGCCCGGCCCGTGAATCCCGGAGTGGAGCCCAGCCCGGGCCCGACCCGGCCCGTTTCGCAGTATCACTTGAGGTATACCGCTTCCTCTGAGCAAGTAGACTGCTACTAGACTGATAAGAAACTGGCCACAAAGGTTCTGAAACCACAGTTTGGCTTGCAGAAAGTTGGTTCTTTTTAACCCAGAAGGAAGTGATTAAGAGTAGTGCTCTCCAGGCCCATCTTTTGGACAGTGATCTCGTGCAGGTGCCCAAAGATAAACACGGAAGTTCCGAGAGCCAAATAAAAAGGGCTGCGTACACGCGTGATGGACTACTTTGCATTCCTCCATGATTTTAATCAGTTATATTTTGCCACCCGCGAAGTATAAACATTAAAGCTGCCTAGCAAGCAGTGGGATGACATTTTTTTAGTGAAGGCGATCTCACAGGTTGAACTCATGGCCGAACTGGTCTCCTTTCAGCAGAAACGAAAAGCTAAAAGGCTTGAGTATTTCACGGTGCGCGTTTGAAGACTATAAACGTCCTAAACTAATATGCTCTTCCCGAATGAATTTTTAATAGTGTATAGGTATGTTTTGGGATGACGATCGATCAATGACCAATTAAGACCGGCTTAATTTTACTCTTACTGGTGGAGAAGATAGCGCGCGAACCACGTGATAACTTACATGAAAGAAGATAACGCGCGAACCCCGTGATAACAGAGGGCACGGCACCTGGCCTGGCGACAACATGCCTAAGCGGCCGTTACTGCTGTTGCAGGTTCTGCCATGGTTTTTCGCCAACGCTACATCTTTCTGCAGTCCGGACGGGGCACCGCTGTTCTTCACGCCTTATCAAGACTTTCGGATTGATGGCATCCAGCTCGTGGATCGTCTTTCGTCGACGACGGTGACGGTGACGTCAACAGTGGACCGGCTACAAAAGGAGCCAAGCATCGAGGGAGGCTTCAGAGGGCACGGCACCTGGCCTGGCGACAACATGCCTAAGCGGCCGTTACTGCTGTTGCAGGTTCGTTATTTGAATAATGCTAAAACTTTCAGAAGTGATGACCGCTTTTTGTTAGCCCTGCCGTGCCCTCGCAGTTTCCTGAATTTTTTGGTTGACTCTTGGTCTATGGTGTTGACACTGTTGGTTTCAGGAGATGTTGAAGAAAATCCTGGACCTAAAACCGCAGAAATGTTGCAATTAATCATTGATAATCAGGCTTCATCAGATGCTAAGATAGATGCATTAAGAGCTGAAATGACCGAAATGAACGTGAAATGCGAAAAACTGACCGCTACACTTAATGTGATTGCAGAATTGAACAAGCGAGTACAAACCCTAGAATCCCTTGTTCGTCATCAGGCGGATAAGTTGGTAGAGTATGAAAACAGAAGCCGATCCAATAATCTCTTAGTTTTTGGTATCGATGAGGACAAGGGTGAATCAGACCGCGACCTGAAACAAGCTGTTATTGATAATGTATTTAAAGGAACCTTGGGAGTAGAAGTGAACACGATCGACAAAATTCACCGTATTGGGAAGAAAAAAGACGGTAGTAATCGGCCGGTAATCATGCATTTTTATGATTCGCGAGAAAAACAGTCTGTGATGCAGAACTGCGGCAAGCTGAAAGGCAGCTCGATAAGCATTAGTCAAGACTACGCTAAAGAAACTGTTGAATTACGAAAGAAACTATGGCAAAGCAGTGAAAAGGAACGAGCAAACGGCAAAAAGGTGCAACTGGTACATGACAAGCTTAAGATAAACAATCATATCTACGTCTGGGATCGTGAAAAGAATGAACGGTGTCTGTACCGTACTGAGCAAGTTAAGGTTCCTCGATTCAAAAAGAGGGGAAAGACTGCTAGCCCTACATTGCTTCAGTTGCAAACTTCAGACAAGGCTTCTGACACGGAAAGCGATTCTTCTCGGTCATAGCTCAGAATTCTACTTGTAAACGCCCGCAGTATAGCAAATAAAGTAACTGATTTAGAGTATCTACTAATTTCTGAGAGCCCTGATGTATTGATGTTGACTGAGACATGGTTACATAGCGCAATTAATGACAGTAGTATTTTTCCTCCTGACTACAAGGTGTTTAGATGCGACAGAGATTCCAGAGGTGGTGGCGTGGCTATTATTGTGAAAAGCACTATAAACGCTGTCGCCCTTGATTGCAATGTCTCTGAAACGGTCTGGTGCAAGATCAGCTGTGCAAACATGTGGTATATGTTAGGGACTGTGTACAGACCACCAGCCACTCCGCCAGAATTTTTGGATGGCTTGAATGTATTTCTTAACTCCCATGTAAATGAAAACACAAGACTAATAATGGCTGGTGACTTTAATTTGCCGCATATTAACTGGGAAAGTCTATCAACGGGTAATGCAGAAATAAGGAGCGCCAATAAAATGATGCAGATCATGTTTTCACATAATCTTAAGCAAATAGTTAAAGACTTCACAAGAGTTACACCAAAGTCCCAGTCATTGTTGGACTTGGTCTTCATATCCGGTAGAATACCAGACTATACTGTATCAGTTGAGAATGGTTTATCAGATCATAAGATGGTTTGCTTGAATGTACCGCTGCACACAAGAATCTGTAAAAAACCATATGTCGTGATGCATGTCAAGGATTATGGCCGTGCGAATGACACGTCCATCCTAGACGTTCTGGAAGAAAGCTTTAATGAATCTGAAATAGCATCCAACCGCGAAAGTGTAGAAGAACTATGGGACCGATTTAAAGGCATAATCAAATATTGCATAGATCATTTTGTCCCCACACGTATAAGGAAATCACAGCAAAAAAATCCATGGATAACTAGGAGCATCATACCCCTTAAGCGTAAGATAAAAAGGTTAAGGAAGAAAAAAAGCAGGGCAACAGAACTTTCAATAACCAAACAAATGCTAAAATCTGCATTGGTGGAGTCGAAGAAAACGTTCTTCAATAAAACGCTTACAAACTTCCTTAAAAGCTCGCCACAAAAGTTTTGGCGATATTTCGCAGATCGAAAGAATGAAATAGAACAGATAGTGGATGGCGACGCAGTTGTGACAGAAAAGAAAGATATTGCAAACGTATTTAATCATTTTTTCCAATCAGCTTTCACGAAGGATAGATGTGACAGTGACGGTGATCCTTTAGTCTGCGCAATACAATACCCAATGGAAGACCTACGCATTACAAGGGAGGGCGTGTTCCAGCATTTGCTTAGGTTGGATGCAAAAAAATCGTGTGGGCCAGATGAAATGCCAACGGTATTTCTTCAACGGTACGCTGAATGGATGTCGTATTATTTGCAGCTTTTATTCGAAAAATCTTCGCGGGATCATTCAGTACCTCAGGACTGGCGCGATGCCACCGTTGTTCCGATATTTAAAAGTGGCAATAGGCTATGTGTAAACAACTACAGACCGGTCTCGCTCACTTCTGTGTGCTGTAAAGTCCTAGAGCATGCAATAGCAAAACATATTCTGTATTTTTTAGAAAAAAACGATTTATTATGCCCAGTTCAGCACGGTTTCCGATCTGGCCTTTCGACGGTGACACAGCTAATCGAAACTGTACATGACCTTTGTACAGCTGCAGATGAATGCCAACAGGTAGATGTTGTATGTATAGACTTTGCGAAGGCATTCGATAAGGTTGCACATCATAAACTACTTTCCAAATTGAGGAGCCTAGGAATTAGTGAAAATGTAGTATTGTGGATTCAGGCATATTTAAAAAACCGTTATCAAAGGGTCAGAATCGGGAAAAGTGAGTCGGGGAAGTGTGAAGTTGTGTCTGGAGTGCCGCAGGGGTCTGTTTTAGGCCCACTTTTGTTTTTATTGTATATTAATGATATTCCGTCTAATATTAACCCACCTGTAAAAATTAAACTATTCGCCGATGATTGTTTAATTTACACGCGTGTAGCCTGCACGGAAGATCAGATCAAACTAAATAAATGCCTACAATCATTAAACTCGTGGTGCCAAAGATGGGGCATGGTAATTAACTACAATAAATCTACATACACTCACGTAACTAAAAAACAGAACGTTATCAGATTTGAATATAATATTGAAGAAAATACCTTGGTCGAGGTGCAGAGTTTTCGGTACTTAGGGGTGACAGTGACGCATAATCTAGACTGGCGTATTCATATTGAGAATATCTATTCAAAAGCGTACCAGAAGCTTTGCTTTCTTAGGAGAAAACTTCCAAACGCAACTAGAGAAATTAAGTTAGTCGCCTACAAAACGTTTATACGACCAGTTCTGGAATATGCGAATGCTGTGTGGAGCCCTCACCAAAAATGCTTAAAAAAGAAGGTAGAAAGAGTACAGCAGATTTCAGCACGTTTTATATGTTCAAAGTATCGCCGTACTGACTCGGTTACAAAGATGATGCAGCAGTGTGAATTGGAAACGCTGGAAATTAGAAGAATAAAACATAGACTCAAACTTTTTTTCCAGATAATGCAAGGGACATTAAAAATAAATAAAGAACATTATGTGAAAGCGCCTCTAAAACGTGGTTCCCGGAAAAACCACAGCAGGGTACTACAGCCTATTAACACACGTACGGATGTGTACCGGTATTCTTTCTTCCCTGACGTAATTGAAATGTGGAATAAATTGCCAAGTGATGTTGTGGAGAGTATGAACGTGCAACAATTTGAGCTAGGTGTTGATACATTTTTGAGAAATGGTGTACAAATTTTGAACTCTGACTCATGATTGATCATTTATGTATTTGTTTTTGTTCCCTCCCTGTAACGACCCTCATTTGAGGGTTAACAGTATGACCAAATAAATAAAAATAAATAAATAAATAACTTACAGGGCAAAACACTTGTCATGACAACCAGGCTGAAAAGCGAGGAAGGATAGATGGGGTTATGAGGTGAGATTTACGAACTCTTGCGAGCTTTTGTGGCTATTTCATTTACGAGATGTTCTGGTCAGCGGATCAAAACCAAAACCAAACGCGCTTTAATTTGCGATTTTTTCCACACGAGAAAAATGTAGCTATAAAATAAAAGCTATGTTTTGGGGCTTAAGGGCCCAAGAGGAGTCAGGCTTTGAGAGACACCGAAGCAGAGGGCTCCGGATCATTTCGACCACCTGGGTTTCTTCAACGAGCAATGATACTACAAAGTACATGGCTGTCATGCTTGCCGCCTAAAGAGAAATGCGGCTGCCGTGGCTAGGAGCAAACTTTGGTTCCCCGGCTCAGTAATCAAGCGCCTTGACCACTAAGCCACCGCGGCATGGAAGTAAGGAAATATATAAGTCAATGAATAAAGCTTAGTTTTTTTTTCTCAGCGCGTACAATAACCCATAGCTCATCCGTGTAGCTGCTCCAATGCCGCAGTTGTGTACTTCCCTCTGCAATAGTGAATGAATAGTCGGACACCAGCCGTTCTTGTACGGACCCAAGCCCGGCTCGGGTCCGCAGCTTTAAGCCCGAGCCCGGCCCGGGCCCGCAACTTCAGGCCCTGGCCCGGCCCAGGCCCGTCAAAAAAGATCATGTCCCGGCCCGGCCCGCGGGCCGGGCTGGGCCCGGGCTTTCGGGCCGGCCCGAGCCCGTGCAGTGCACTACTTTAGACAGTTTCGAACGCGCTGCATATACATTCTTATCAGGCCTGCGTCTCGTCGTGCCCGCGTACGCTCCGTGTTATGCCCGTAAACATTTCATGCTTACTCTACTCTCGGTTACGGGAGAGGCAGAGTTTTTTGATTCTTACACCGGAAACCCGCCGCATGCCCTTTCCCACAAAGCCTGTCCTTTTTAATTAAATGTTTTCACCACCACCACCACAAGGTGCGCACGGGCGGGTGGCCGGCTGAGCTGCAGCGGCTAGCGAACAAATACAAGGTTACAACATGTGCAAAAGCTTTAAAGGTGGAATTTGTGCATGTGTCTTTTAAAAGATCTGTACACACGATCCCTTTGAATAAGGCTTTTACTTACATACTAATATATTAGCGCAAATAAATATGTTCTTTCAAAAAATTGTGAACAAAGTATTAGTGCCGCATTGCGTGTTTGAGAATGTGGCATCTTCGCAAAGCTGTCAAGGTCGGGCGATACACGTAACACTTCTTGAGGCCTTTCTATCATGGTGTTGTCTTAAGCAGTATAATTTGATTAGCACCTTATTTGGGAAGGTGCTTAAAAAAAAAAGATCAAGATCTGAGTGGCACAGAGAAAGCGGAGCGCTTTCACTGCCGACGCCGCACTTAATTAATTGGCTAAGTAGTGGGAAATTAATTTGGCTTATTGTTGACGCATGGGACTTATATGGTTTCCCCAAAAATTCGTTGTATTCAGAGCTGTTACCGACGGGCAAGGCGTCGCGCTCTGTTCTGCTTCGTAGCGTGTTTTCGCACGTAGTTCAACCAAAATAATGTAAACGGTAGGAGGCTTTCTACGCGTATGCAGTGCGATGTGTTGAGACGCGCTGTGCGCACGGTTGCATGTATGGATAGTCTGCTAGCCCACTGACCGCTTTTACGCGCTTTGAGGCAGCTGCATCTATTAGTGAAGCTTTTCGCTTCAAAAGGCGACCGCAGTCACCAAAGACAATAAAAACCACACATGCGGGAAGCCCGCCACGCGCGAAGCGATTCGGGCAAGCGGCAGTGGGTTGACCACAAGGCTTTCGTAAAGCACACTTTAGAATTTCCAAATGTCTTCGGCAATTTTGTAAGGGGCGAGACCCACTAGGGGCTCTCCCCGATAACCTCTGTGTAAAGTACCAAATAAATGATTTTCACCACCACCACCCGTGTGCTATCCGATTTCAGTGCACGTTAGGGTGGTCAAAATTATTCCGCAGACTTCCACTACGGCACCTAGCTCTTTCACTCCCACCTTCCTCCCTTCCCTTACGGCGCAGATCAGACTTTTCACCACGCGACCACCGAGATATGTGAGACAGACTCTGCGCCACTTCCTTTCCTTAAAAACCAAAAACCGTGGAGGAAAGCCAGAAACACACATTTGTCGGCGATTTCATTCCACTATAATTCCACTGTTCCATTCGCTCCGAAAAGACAAATACCATTGCTGATTCACTACCAGCGTTAGTTTCGTATCTTTGAATCGTAGTTGTTAATTAATGTAGCGATCTTTATTTCTTTATTACCATCAACATACTCTACGTAATGCAGTTAATAAGTATTTTTCATGCAATACTGGTGAGATTTATTTAATTTTTTCATTCATTTTACCAATGCGATTGCGGTGTCAGACGGGATAAAAATGGCGCCGGTCGTGGTGGTGTCTGAAAGATATTATCGACAATCAAAGGTCGTTAATCTTCAATAATGCGTGTTTGAACGTTGTCATGTACGTTTTGTACCTGCTTAGCGTGTGCGGTAACTATTTCGGGGCGCTAGCATGCATTATGGCCTCGTCCAGTGCTGTTTTCGGCCTCATCGGTGCCTGAAACTTGTGAACGACAACACGAAGTTGTATGTTTGCTATGATGCTTCTTTGGCTCGTGCGGACACTGTTTAGTGGCGCTAACGTGCATTACAGCGCCTTGAAGGGTCATGTAGCCGCGAGCGCAAACGCTGCCAAGGCCATCTCGTCGCAGCGGGCAGCGTCTGCTTCGTTGTGTGTTTACGAAGTTCGCATGGCGAGCGGCAGCCCGGCTCAGCAGACGGTAGTAATTCTTATCGTGTTCAACTTATTTTCAGGTAAGGACGGTTATGGACTGCAATTGTTTTTGCCGTGGGACATCTTCTGCCAAGGTCATCTCGTCGCAACACGCGACGTCGGCCCCGTCGTGCGTTATGTCGATGAAAAATCAATTTCGTGTGACAAACTCCAGCCTGACTGAGCAGAAGGTATTAATGATTTCCCTATTAACTGCTCTGCATGCACAAAAGTTGTGTATTGGTGCTGTTCCTTTTGTGTGCAAAAACTTTCTCCATTGGGGGGATAAAGAATTTGCTTTCTGCTACAATCCCTGTAAAATTATCTGGTGTGTTGCAGCCTAGCGTGGAGACGATCACATCACATCGTTCAAAAGCGCCGTGGCTTCCCGGCCAGTTACCTCTCACATTACGCGGCGGCAAGAAGAAATTTTACGTAATTATCTAGAGAGGAACCCCCGTCTCGCAAGAGGGGGGGGGGGAGGGGAGGGGGGTGATTTGGGTCCAAATTTTAAAGTAGGCGAAAGGAGTCGCTTGTGGTGCGAGCTGGCCGAGCTCTTAAGTGCAGAAGGCCCGCCTGCCAGGTCCGTGCAGGAATGGCAGCTTTGGTACACGAAGTATGCTATCTCCACAAGGCGCGATGCTGGCTGCTTTCTGACTGAAATGGGGTAAGTGTTGGCACAGGTGTAACCGTGCTGTGATGCGGCAGGTCGTTTGAAAGAATGCTTGGGGTGCTTATTGCAGGGGTACTGGCGGTGGCCATTTGGAGGGGGGTTGTCGGTGCTGGCCATTATTGGCCGACCGGTTGCGCCTAAGAGGCCGGTACCCTTTATGGCCACAGCAAGCGAGGTGAGCATAAGTTTCAGGTTGTAGTTCAGGAAGCATTGATTGCAGTGGCATTATGTGCAATTAGGAACAGGTGTGAGCAGTGCGTGGTTTTTCTGGGAAAAGCAGTGCGGAATTCAGTCCTTCGGAAGTGGGCACATTGATGCATAGCTAGCTATCAGCGAGCCCACTACAGCTGTTGGGAAATGCGAGGAACAGTGCGTAGAGATATGGACAAGCAAATGTGGCAAGAGATGAATGCGGCATCGACAAGGTCATTTATTTGCTACATGCTTGGCATGTCTGGAAAGAACAGAGGAAGAATCTGCAGGAAAAGAAAACTAAGGTAGCACAGTACAAACAAAACTACTTGAAAGGGGGGTGGAAGAGTGTGGTAAGTAGAGGTATGTATGTTTAAGCTGTGACGACAAGAAGCTTACACGAGATGGCAATGAAGCATGAACACACAGATTGTGTTAGGCTGCGAAAGATGAAATAACATAAAGCGAATAACTCACCAGTGTACAGCAATGAGTGCACTCTGACTGTTGGGAAACAGACACCAAATTACGTCACAAAGACAGAGTGTGGTTCATTTTTTGTAAGCTAGAAGTGTCCTGCCATCACATT
This sequence comes from Amblyomma mixtum, assembly GCF_055824585.1. Taxonomy (NCBI): domain Eukaryota; kingdom Metazoa; phylum Arthropoda; class Arachnida; order Ixodida; family Ixodidae; genus Amblyomma; species Amblyomma mixtum. The sequence goes on along the minus strand of NC_143021.1, from coordinate 78,105,717 downwards.
TGTAGTCGGGTAATGGTGAATGTCTTGCTTTCTCTGCTGTTTTGCGCATTGTGACGGCATGCCTGCAGCTGCTACTAGTGCCTGTGTCTCGGCTGCGGTGAGCACAGGCAGCAATCAGGCGGCCACTTCTGTCGACATGCGCTCTAATTGGAGTGCTGTGAGCCGTAAGTAATGTCATCATTGTGGCATGTTAATTGAGGCGAATTACATACACATTTCACAGCAGTTCCTCGTATGTGTTCTCGGCTGTGCAAGTGTGTAGGGCTGTGTAGATCCTACAACTGAGTACAGCAAGGTGTTGGCGTGTCAATCGTCACTTCACTGCTGTGCATGTCCGAAAGGCATCTTCTGTGGCATTAAATTATGAGGCAGTATCTAAAGTTTTCATTTGTACAATAGCCGCATGTGTGTTATTGTTTGTTATAGTAATCAGTTTTTTCAGCAATCATTATCATTTGGTTTGCTTCCTACAGATTGGAAAAGTGCTAAGATCGTTCCTGTGTTCAAAAGCGGAAACCGGAATTCACCGGAAAACTACTGCCCCATTTCACTAGCCTGTATTTGCTGTAAATTATTCAGCACATTATCGCTTCCCACATTTACTGCCACCTTGAACTAAATTATTTCTTTTTCCTAATCGGCACGGCTTTCAGAAAGGTTTTTCTTGTGACACCCAACTGCTAGAATTTACGACTGACTTGCATTTCAACATGGACGCTGACCTACAAACTGACGATATCTTTTTAGATTTTGCCAAAGCCTTCAACCACGTTGCAGATCCCCGCTTCTTCTCAAAATTGTCTGCTCTGTGCCTTGATTCTTCAACACTGTCATGGCTTCGTAACTTTCTTTCATTTCGCCAGCAGTTGACTACAGATAAGAATTTCACCTCCCCACTCTGTGACGTTCCTTCTGGCGTACCTCAAGGCAGTGTTCTTGGCCCATTATTATTTCTAATATGCATTAACAACTTGTCCACAAACATATCGTCTTCTATACGCCTCTTTGCTGGTGATTGCATCATTTACTGCCCCCTTAATTCTATAGATAACCACCTCACTCCACAAACTGACCTGAACCTCATTTCAAATTGGGGGAGTAAATGGCAAATGATGCTCAACTGAACTAAATGCAAGGTTATCTCTCACCTGCAAGTGTAAAAATTCTAATTTCTCGTACTCCATTGATGGTACGGTAGTGTCTCGGGCATCATCTTCTAAGTATTTAGGTATTCACCTCACAGATAGTCTTCCATGGGCCATACACATTCAATCCATTTGTGCCAATGATTCTAGATCACTTGGGTACCTGCGCCAGAACTTGCAAAGCGCCCCTAATAACGTGCAAAGAGTGGCTTACTTAACAACTGTGCGTCCACAACGAAAATTTGCTTCACCTACGTGGTCCCCTTATCAAAACTACCTAATCAACATGCTTGAATCCTTACAAAATAGAGCCGCTCGTTTCATCACACAAAAGTGCAATCCCCATTTCAGCATCACTAAGAACAAACTTGATATCTCCCTCGGACCATTAGATATTAATCGCTCCATCGCTCTTTTATGCTTACTTCATAAATATCGTCACAGCACCAGGCCATCTCCCTTGCCCCTCGAAGAGCCTTCACGCATTTCACGCCGCCTGCATAATCAGTATAGCATTAAACGCATTTATGGAAGAACCCAAGCCTTCAATTCATCTGCACTTCCACGTGCCGTTGTTCTTTGGAATCATCTTCCCGTCAGTATCGCATCTATCTGCAACCCTCAATTATTCCAAGACCAGCTGCACAAACATTTTCTCTGATGACATCACATTGTTTCTTGCTATAGGTTGGTCTGTCCCATAATTTCTTTTTCTCCTCGTTGCTAATGTATTATGTTTTGGTTTCTCGTGCAGTTTCAACAATTCTCTTTTTTATTATGGCTACTGCTTTTTCTTCAGATGTGTATTGGGAACATGCGATGCACTCTTGTTACTTTTTTACTTTTTTGTTGCTCGCGGCGATCTATGTCTTGTAGTTATGATGTGACGTGTATAATTATAATTGTTTCTACTTTTTTTCTTGTATTGTGTGTTGTATTTAGCTAATTGTTCCTACCGTACTTAATCGGTTACTTTGCCCCCCTTACTCGATGCCCTTCTGGGCCCTGTAAGGTATTTTGAATAAATAAATGAAAGTACGAGGAAGTTTCGATAGCAGATAATATGGTTGCAGAATGTCCACGTGTTCTGAATGTACGAAGGAGTTCTGAGGCACCAGTGGTCAAGGCAGTATAACCCAAGAGACAGACAGTGGCTGTACAGTAGGAACAGAAACAATCATATTTGGACAACAAAGTGAGGCAGGACTGTGATAACACAGGGCTGTGTTGGGATTCGTAGACCAACCAAGATATACTTGCAAGCATGAGGGAAGTTAGGAGAAAAACTAGAAGAGTCAGTTAAACTTGGCCTTAACGGTATGACTCTGGCGGAGCTAAGTTGAGGAAGAACCAGCTCTGACAGCTTTGAGGTTCGAACTGTTCTTTTTTTTTTAATTGCACTGCTCGCCTGTGGCCTGGGCCAACTTCCTCCTTCTGGACCGGTGCTGCGTGCCATGGCCTGCGAGCTGTGTGCGGCGCGAGGGGCTCAACAGGGCTGCCCCGTGTAGAGTGGAAGCAACAGGATGCGCACAGCGGATGTGCTTGGAGGAAGGTGCGCTCAATGGGGGCGCAGCCGAAGCAAGAGTGAGAGCCAATGGGCAGAGGAGTGGCAGTGTAGGCTGGTTTAAGTCGGTCAGCAGCCACGTCTTCACGGCCGTTGACGTCTAACGTGAAGGTCTTCTGCACATGACGGAGGGCGCGGAACGGTCCATTGTAGGCTGGCGTGAGCGGTGGATGGACGTGGTCACGGCGGATGCAGACATGGGTGCAGGAGGCCCGTCCTGGCTGACAAACACGGACTGCGGGTGATGGGTGGCGGGGGTGACAGGAGTAATGTGGCTAAATGTGTTGCATAGGTCTCGGATGTGGGTGGAAGCACCGTGGATTAACGGAGGGGAGGAGGGAGAGAAGAATTCCCCAGGGAGACGCAGGGGAACACCGTAGACTAGCTTAGCAAAAGAGTTTCCAAGGTCAGCCTTCAGTGCCGAGCGAATGCCCAAGAGGACGAGGGGAAGGTGGTCGGAGCAGAGTGCCCTTGGCTGATAGGTGGCAACGGCAGCCTTCAGTTGTCGATGCAGACGTTCCACCATTGGCTGAAGGATGTGGCGGACGCCCAGAATATTGGCAAGGGCAGTAAACAGGGTCGGCTGAATGTGGCGGCCGCAGTCGGTGGTCATGAGAGATTGGCAGCCGAAGCGAGACCAGCCAGCTATGAAGGCCGAAGCAACGGTCTCGGCTGTAGTGTCAGCAGTGGGCAGCGCCTTGGGCCAGCGGGTGAAAGTATCCGCACATGTGAGTACATAAGAGGCCCCATGTGATAACGGGAGCGGTTGAACAGTGTCTATGTGAACGTGGGAAAACCGAGCGTCAGGTGGCCGAAAAGGAGAGGCAGGCGTGACGGTATGCTGGTGAACTTTGACGCTCTGGCAGTGAAGGTAGGCTCGTGCCCAGTGGCGGACGTGGGCATTGATGCTCTTGCCAGGAGGCTCGATGTCCTCGCGCCCTTACCACGGCATTCATCGTTGAATTTCCGGTCACGCTGCCGTTCCCTGCCAGCTTCATGTTCTTCAGGGCCCCAACCATCTGACGTGCGGCCCGACACCTTGCCCTTGGCTGTATGCTGGTACCACCGTACTCTCCTCAGCTCTGCTCGCAAGTGCACCCATAGTGCATCCATGTAGGAGGATGGGGTTGCGTGTTCGAAGCCGGGTCGCCAAAACGCGATTGCATTAACGGATCATGTCAGCAGCGTGCGGTACTCTGCGCGCATCACCTCACTTTGGTTCCGCCGACATGCTCATATATGCGGGAATGGTGATTGTGTGTTTTTGTTCATAGATCATGGGCAGTTTTCGTATCACTTCTGGCGAACTCGCAGAGCAGTTAAGCGATGTGCTACTGCCCCAGCAGGTGGCTGTTTGAAGCACAGGCACCGGTGGGGATTTTGAGGTGTAGGTTGCCCTTTTCAAACTGCCTCTCACGTCCTGTCATTGATTTAAGAGCTAGATGCAGGTGTGGGGAGGTGGCCACCTGTCGCAGTGTACAGGTTGTGATGAATATACCACGTGAGGTACGTGCCATGTCGGCCACCTGGCTTTTGAGCTCACGGCACGGACGTGGCGTTTTCTGCAGAACAGCAGCCTTAATGTTATCGCCTTGAAGTGCAGAGTCTTCGTTGCATGCTGTCAGTACGTTGGCAACAGTTGGGAAGTTTGGGTTGATCTGCATTGCACTTGACAAGTAGCCCGAAATGATAGGAGGGATACTGGTAAAAAGTGCGACCTATGAAATGCACTGCCATTTTTTTTTGCATATGATGGCTGCAGGCCGTGAGCCAATTTCCAGTGTTTTGTGGGTACTCCTGTGTCGGCTGATATTAGGAAATAATGGGGGCTTCACGAGTGTGTGATCTTCACATTTTGTCAGTCATCACTTAACGTGGCATTGCCTTCTGGTAGTCCACAGCAGTCTAGTTCTTGTATATATATATCACGCAGATATAGGCAGAAGTTCAATTCATTAAAACGTGTGCTGTGCTGCCTTACGCAGGTTTACGTCTGCTTATCAGCGAAGGAATTTATACTGTTTGACCTTCGCTGCCCTGTAGAGTGGCTCACGTTAGCAGACGTGTTATTTATTTGGTCAGCCTGTGTTATGTGTAAAGGGAAATGTTGGAGGTAAGGCTGACATCCTTTTTGTCACTGTCTTTGTTAGCAAGATAGTTGAGGCAAAGAATGAGGGTGGCTTAGTCATTTGAAACACCCTTTAAGGGCGCAGACATACACATTTTGTGCAGGTGTAAAATGACCTGTAGGCTCCCGTTTAAAGATACCCAATGCATATTACAAGCTCCCGTAACAGTGCATTTCGGACCAGGTAGATCATGGTGTTGAATAACAAACAGTCTGGCTCTCAGGTGCATTTCGTCGAATGCAGGATTGGTTGTTTACTGTTACTCTATTAAGAGGTCAAGAAACATGTTTTGCTGCTACTACTTGGCCAACATATAGGTCGGTAAATGCTCTATGCGGGCATATCTTGCTTGAAAGTTTTATGCAAGCCAGGAACCGAGCTGGCATATGTGCCCTTTTTTGAATATATATTCATTTTCCTAATGTGTGGAATTGGTTTTGCTTCGAGCGTAGTGATACATGGTAGACAGGTGCGCTCCTGCCTGAAGTGCGCAGGATTACGCACAAAAGAAGTTAGAAGACGAGATGTAGCACTTGTCGTACTTGCTTGCATGTTTTGTTATTGCAAATGGTGGGTTAGACATTGATATAGACGGGTAAGCCCGTGATGATAACTTATGCCACCGCTAAATAATGTATCGGTCAGTTTATTCCTGATGCCGTTTTGGTTCAAGGTTCTGCAACTCAACGATGGCTGCGGCGAGTTCCTGGTGCTTACGTCATGTGAGGCATGAAACAAACAGTAGTTTTACTACTCATACATCCCTTGTTGTCATTCCAGCTGTTGCAGCAGGCTGGTATAAGAGCTGTAGTGATTGAAACTATACAGCAGCATTTCTCATGCAGTTTTTCGTGCCTCATGTGACATAAATGTCAACTGCATATCTCAGTCACCTTTTGGTTGATGAAACCAAAATAGTGTCACGAAGAAAATCAAATAGTAGTTATTTAGTGGTGATATACATGAATATCGTGGGATATTTCATGTATATAAATAGGTAATGAATCGTTTGCAATCAGAAAACACGGCAGTAAGAATGTAATGTCTGTAGTCCTTTGACATAGAAGAGCCTTTTTGGTGTGTTAAGGTTTTGTGTACGAAAACTACCAATCATGAAGCATGTCGCTGCTGACATGAGTATGAAATGAATCTTGGTGTCATAAAACTTAAAATGTAGAGAAACCTTTTTCTGACATTGCTGCCTTCCAGCTCTCTATGGTCAATCGATTTGTCAACAGAGTACCTTCTTGCCATTTCTCATTGTTGTATGCAACCCTAATAATACAGGCACTGTGTATCCTGTAAGGTGCAGGCACACTGCACGACTATTGCCAGACACAAGCTGGCTTAAACGACTGTCTTTGCAACAGCAATGGAAACCACTGTTGTGGAGGAGAACAAGTATTGCATGTGTCTTGTTTCAATACTGCGCAAGGGCCAAAGCCAGAGGGATGTGCAGTAGGGCTCAACAACATGCACCATACGCGGTGTGCATTTGTCTGCAGGGGTGCGAAAGCGAAGTGTGATGGCGTGAAGCAAGTGATCAACTTGAAACGGGGATAAAGGAATGAAAAAAATGTCAAAATCAGCACTCGCATGTCCTAAGGCTCGCATAAAAGAGAATATGAAATGCATATTACTTGTTTTGGTATAGTAGTGTGTGAACTTTTGCCTCTGCTTGCAAGGTCATAATTGAGTTGAAAATGAAATGTTATGCGTACATTTTTAAAGTCTGCATTAAATGCACTGCTGGTGGTAGTTTTCTTTGGTATGGTAGCGAAATGCTGTGTGTCCAATCTGTAAAACCTTAGCAGAACATGCCAAGCCACAATGGATGATTTATGTTGATCAGAAAAGGCCACTACTGCATGATTTGAAGTTTTTACTGCATATAGAAGTCATTGTTTCCTACTGCCTGTCAGTGTGATGATTGTGCAGCATTTGGTGCAGCTTACACGTACGTGCTGCCCGTAACCGGATGCTGGGTAATAGGTTGCGAAGTGGTGTCAGGGATGAATTGTTTGTCCTTGCTCCTACAGGCAGGGCCTCCACCGGTGCAGAGGTGACGCCCGCTCTTGAAGAGGGCAGCGGGGACGGAGCCTGTCGGGTGCTCGTGGCTGAAGCAAGCCACATGTCGCAGGTCGAGCCTTTGCAAGAAAGCCGAACTGTATGTATCTATCAGATTTGCAAGACATGTCTCCATTACTTTTCTGATTTTGCAGCAGTGCTTTTTTAATGTACCATCGAAGTCATTAAAAGGCATTTGAACAGTTTTCGAGCGCAGCTCTTAGGCGCTCATTTCTGCGTTTCGCGGCGTCGACGTTGTAACGAGTAGTTAGTGCAGATGTTAATGCAGATGTGAATGTGCAGGGCGTGCGCTTGTGAGCTGGGGCATCAAACCTTGCTGTGTATATACTTTGTCTGTGCCAATAAACCGTCAGTTGAAGTCAGCGTTCGTCCTGCATGTATCTCCTTTTTTCGTCCTGTGCTTTTTGTGCTGAAAAAATTCATCCTACGTACCAAGAACAACTAGCCCGTCTTTCCACTTTAATAGGTGTGCATAACTGAGCCTAGTTGCTCAGGCAACACATACTTTTTAGCACAGGGATGTTTTTAATGCGAAGTCGTATTGTTTCCAAGCTTTGAAGGTTGCTTCTTTAGGCAATTTCAGGCATTCTCGTAAGTAACAAAACATCAGCTGCCATAGGAAAGCCTCAGGCACACAACTACTGAATGGTTGAATGAAGGTGCGGTGTTTACGACTTTTTTTGAGGTTCAGTTTTGAAAGGTTCCTTTGAGTCTTTCTACGCGCTGTTAATTTTGCAGTACTTGCTTCGTATTGGTACTTGGAGTGGCCTGTGTAGCCTAACGTTACAGCCCCCCTAGCTAAGGTACAGTGCTTACCGCTTGTGGAAAAAAAAGAACTGTGTTGTGTCTGTATTTACTGAAGTGTATTGTAGAGGGGTTGATTGTTTTGAGTTCTGCATGGTAATAGAAGTCTACTTTAATATTTTCAAAAGTGGTGTAGTGCAGTACACTCCCTTTAAGGCGAACCTAGAAGGAAATTTCATGGCATTATCACTGGCCCTTATTTGTAGAAGTGGCCATGCTATGTGTGGTTTATGTATGTTACAGGAAAGCACTGAGTAAAGTATTATTTCAGAGAGAGTATAACTGCGTGCACAGTTTTTACTGAACTATGCACATGTTGAGGTTAAGGATGAAGCATAAAAGGGGACAGTATTCTTGTTGGTAATGGCATTTCACTACTTTTAAAGCTGCTTTCCACAGTGGCTGCTGGTTGAGGATTTTTTTCTGTTTTTCTTTTTCCTGCCTATCCTCTGGAAAGAGCTTCTGAGGTGCCCAGCAGGGTAGCCGTGCATGTTTTGTAGTGTGGCTCCCTGCCTTTTGCAGCTTACCCTTTGTCAACGCCACAGGCAGGTGCAGCTGCGTACCTGTCCTTGCGGTGCAGAAAATGCACGAGGCCAACACCCCAGCTGTCTGTATGCTGCGAGAATGCATGTTGAGACACCGCGGGAATTGAGTAGGTGACTTTTGGACATACACGCCTTCTACTCTGTGGGACACAAGGTACGCCCCTGGAGAGATTGTGAGATCTGTGGTGTGGCACAGGCATGATGCTGGGGTGCCTTTTCTGCACTGCAGCTTCATAGTCTGAGCGCAGGGTGTTATCTCAGTTTTTCTGAAAGATTTGCGGAAAACATCTTGCGGGAAACATCTCTGTGTACAAGCACTATGTATTGTTTTTCTTTTGTTGACAGTGCCATGTGGACGCGTCATGAGTACCACTGAGGGAAGTTGCTGTAATTTGTGGCCACTGCTTAAGTTCACCTTAACAGAGGCACGCAGCGAAGAAATTGTTTTCAGTTTTTTTTTTGAGCAACTTCTCATGTGGAAAACCAGCGAAATGGTTTCATGTTTATTTTGCCCAAGATTTCATGGTAACCTAGTTCGGTTTAACGGGACTGTACACTAATCTGTTTGCAACTGTTGTTATGGACGCTCTTGCGAAAGGGATGTGACATTCTAGTTATTTTTGTTTATATTTTCATAACGGTCACATTTCAGCATTGCGTACCTTGTGTGAAACGAACCCTAATTGTGCTTTGTCTCTAGGTGCAACAGAAATCTTAGTCTTTCATGAAGCCATACGAAAAATAGAAAACCAAATGGCAGGTAAAATTACTGATTGCAGACATTGATGCTTATGTGGGCATAAGGTTTGGGATAACTGTATGCTAAAATGCCGGCTGGCGAGAACAACTCAGGCTTCCCACCTGTACTGCGCATTTGCGTGCCTTCTTTTGAGTCACACCACCAACAGACCGAGACGTGTACACTGATGTGTATGGTGCGTGACATATTGATAGAAATAAAATACACACCTACAGGACAGCAATGCTGCTGGCCTACATCAGTTGTGAAAAATGTTTGGCAACTTAACACGACTGTTGAACACGTGCCTACACATCAAATTTTGTGCCAAACGCTATTTGTGTGATGATTTGTGTACACACGTTGAAAGGTTAGAATTGGTGCATCGCGACCGTAACAATGAAATGTTATTTTTGTGTGCAGAATACAAACAAAAACGCAGTACAAATGGGGCACTGAAATGAATATGCAGTGTTCCAGTAAGGAAACACCAGGGTGTTCCAGGGCCTATGCGGTGTTCCAGTAAGGGAACACTGCATAGGCAAACGCAAATACAATACCAGTATTCGCTGACGTCAAGCAGGGCTCCATTTAGGTGGTGACTTCATAAACAGTGTGCAGCAGAGCATCGCGATTGTTTACAGCAGTATTCGGCTGCGAATATTCAGCCTTGAAGCACAGCATCCAGTTGTGCGTGTACTGCTAATGGGGGCATCGCTACTCTCTATCGCAGCACACGGGAGGAGCCCAGAGGGATTCGGCAATCCCTGGACCGAATAGCTGCAGCCTTGGAGCAGCACGTGCACTTCATGGATGCAAGGCAGAGGAGGCAGGAGCTTCAGTGAACACCAGTTGGACTATTGACAGGCCAACTAGTGCCATATCTTTACATTTATTTTGTTGTGTTTATGTTTGAAGTTGACATGGCGTACATGCTGTGTATTTGCATTTTCCCCCTGCTTCCTGCTTGTTTCTTGTTCACGTCCTGTCTCAGTCTTGTTTACTTATTTATTGGTCATTTTATGCTTTAACCTTGGAAGGCAGCTCTGAGGCGAATGCTTCATGTCATTGTTTTCTGTTTCAAAGAGACGCTCCTGTGGCGAGTTTTTGTTTATTGTTTGTTTTTGAGCATGAAGAACTTTTAGCTGCCATTATCGGCAACCTTGGCTCGATATTGTGTGACTGTGGGGATAACCGTCGCAGAAAGTTTGCAACCTTTCCTCTCGCAGCAGTAGGGAGCGCAAAGAAAACTGTCCACACTTTTGTTGCACAATAGATTTCTGACCACCACCAGTGCGAGGAGTGCAACCTCGTTTCCTCATGTTTCACACTGCTCGACCTTCACTGCATTCCCTTTTTACATGTTCCAACTGGTGCCCTATCAAGTCCCACACTGTAGATCGTCGTCATCCTCCTGAGTCATCTTTTCGCTGTTCACGTCCAAGTGATCATTTCCAGGCTGCGGCCGTGGCCTTGCTGTTGAGCCGCTACAGCCAGGAAGTGGGGGAGCCTGCCCGTGCTGACGATGGCTGTGTAACGAACGCGGAGAAAAAAGTGACGAGGTGGTGAAATGGATACGGAAAAGAGTAGGCGAGCACTGTGGCATCTCCTACAGCTTGAGATGCTGTGCATCCTGCCCAATACCACAAAAAAACTCCTAGCATGCTGCCTCTTATAGCGACAAAGCCCGCAAAGGAAGGCAAACACACAGTGTTGCTTGAGAAAGCAGGTTGTGGTGGAGGCTCCACAAGGCAGGCATGCAGCCCAGGGAACAGGCACAATGCCTGCCCTCTGAGAAGGGAAGTGGGCAAAGAGGGAGCCACATGCAGCCTTCACTGTGCCTTGCAAACATTCTTGTGCGGCTGCTGACGACCATGAGGAGTCCAACATTGTGCTACGCCTTTCGACCACAACATTTCACATCTATACTTTCGCCTCGGTCAGGATAACCTGCTTTGGAGATGTGCGCCAAAACTTCAAGTAATGACCATCCAGGAAGTGCCGTCGCAACGTTTGATTTGAACACCACTTTGGCCACACATAAGCAGTCATCATCACGTGATTTCATACGTGACTGCTTTAGTAGGGTGTGGAGGTTACAACAGCACGTCTCAACAGTTTCCACAACACATGTGTTTCTCACACTGTTCTGGAACACAGGAAGATCGGCAACCGTGTTTATCTTCCTGACCCAGGAAAGGCTGCTTGTGAGCTTTACTCGTGTTGGTCGGCTGTCTCGCCAAACTGTGTTGTCAAAGTAATGGAGCGAATAGTGCTGGCGAGGCTTGAATGCACTCTAGCGAATAGCAAGCTTTATTCTGATGTGCTGGCCAGATTTCAGCACAGGCGCTGTTCTATCTACACTGTCGCTTATCTTGTAACAGCAGTGGACCAAGGAAAACATTCGTTGATGACGTGTGCCTACAGTATTCTTTAGACAACAAACCCACATGTGTTGGAGTCTTCCCTGATACCATTTTCGATAGTACCTGGCTTTACCTGCGGATCGCAAGCTGCTGCATACGCTGGCGGTGAGGTTGGTCAGTTCTGCCATGATGTTCCACAAGGAGGCGTCTTGATGCCACGCTTGTTGAATGTTGCCTTCTGAAAGTAGTTCGGACGGCGCGAAAACAACAAAGACAAAGGAGACACGAACACAACAGGATGGGCGCCAACTTGCAAGTTGGCGCCCGTCCTCTTGTGTTCGTGTCTCCTTTGTCTTTGTTGTTTTCGCGCCGTCCGAACTACTTTCAAAATATGAACCAACTAGCCCAAATCAAAGTACTTCTTGAGCATGTTGCCTTCACTGGTCTTCTGAATGATCAGCAGTGCTTATCACATTTACAGCATTATTGCAATTTATTTCTGTACTTCATCTGCTTCAGACAGCACCTCGCATAATGCTCTGAAGCTAGGTGCAATTTCTTTACTTCTCAGATAAGTAGCCCTAGAAACAGCACTACACTTTCGAGGTGGTAAGAGGAGTCAACTTGTAACCTGTCTTGGGGAACATGGGATGCACACGGGAAAGTGATGCGGGCCATTCAGAAAGAGGGTCCGTCAAAACAGTTCAGTGCAGTAGGGAAAGCAGAGAATTTTGGACGGGAACAAGACAGGGCAGTACACAACAAGAAGCTACTGTGACAGAGCGTCTTTGCTATTAGGTGATATCATACGCATTTCTCAAGGGTAGCCTAGCAACAATATCGACATGTGCTTTGCTGCCCTTTTTTTGTGTGTCGTCTCCATTCTTTCCGAGCCCCTGGGGTGCAGTTGGCATGAGCAGGGCCACGTTACATTAAAATTGCATGCAGGAGGTGTGGGGTTCAATCCATGGTGCTGCCGTGTACCCACCGGTGACACACTGGGTGCAAGGCTTCCCCTGCCTGGTGGTCAGCTTCTTCACGGTGAAATGTTTGGGGCTCACATTGTTGACTCCACCTTGAGAACAGGAACACAGTGCGTGCCGTGGGGATGTTTGGCCCCAGATGCCTTTGTGCCATAAAAATCAGTCATCATCAGAGAACGTTGCAATCGTGGTATGTTTGTAATCCTCCCTCCGGTTCCCATTATGTCATGGTCACGGTATTTATGTGTATGGCATGCTGATGGGTTTTATAACGGGGCTTTTGGAGCTGCACACCTACACATGACTGCAAGACTGTAACAAACTGTGCCATTTATCAAGATATCTGCATTGTCAGGCACTGTGTTAAGTGGAAGGCAATTGTGCTGGAAATCATCATCATCATCATCATCAGCCTGACTACACCCACTGCAGGGCAAAGGCCTCTCCCATGTCTCTCCAATTAACCCTGTCCTTTGTCAGTTGCCGCCACTGTATCCCAGCAAACTTCTTAATCTCATCCGCCCACCTAACTTTCTGCCGTCCCCTGCTATGTTTGCTTTCTCTTGGAATCCACTCCGTTACCCTTAAAGGTGCACTGAAGAGGAATCTGAACTTGTCTTTTTGCCGCGGGAACTCGATCTACACGTTCCTAGCATTCTTAGAAACTGCGACTTATTGCCCTGTATGGCCGATTTCCCAAATTAAATCGAATTAACGGCCGGCTCCCGCCCTTTTTTTGAATTCTGCCTCGTACGGTGGGCGGAGACGACCAACGCGTGGAGTGCCTTTCACCCAGTCCCGTGGCGGCTTGCCGCTCTGCCATCGGCGGAGTAATACGTAGTAGTCCGTAGTAGCAAACAGTCCGCGCGTATTTTTATTTCTGCGGGCTTATTTTGCGGCTATATTATCTGCGAATGAAAGTATTTATTCATGCAAACCTAAAAAACAAAATAAAGCGAAAGCAAAGCCTCCACGGAGCTGGCTGAAAGGAACTTCACGCGTTGGTCGACTCCGCCCATCGTACGAGGCAGATTTAAAAAAAAAGGCGGGAGCCGGACGTTAATTCGATTTAATTAGGGAAATCGGCCATACAGGGCAATAAGTTGCAGTTTCTAAGAATGCTAGGAACGTGTAGATCGAGTTCCCGCGGCAAAAAGACAAGTTCAGAATCTTCTTCAGTGCACCTTTAAGGACCAGCGGTTATCTTGCCTTCGCATTACATGCCCTGCCCAAGCCCATTTCTTCCTCTTGATTTCCACTAAGATGTCATTAACCCGCGTTTGTTCCCTCACCCACTCCGCCCGCTTTCGATCTCTTAACGTTACACCTATCATTTTCCTTTCCATAGCTCGCTGCGTTGTTCTCAACTTAAGCTGAACCCTCTTTGTTAGCCTCCACGTTTCTGCCCCATAGGTGAGTACCGGTAGGATACAGCTGTTGTATACTTTTCTCTTCAGGGATATTGGTAAGCTACCTATCATGATCTGAGAAAACCTGCCATATGCGCTCCACCCCATTCTTATTCTTCTAGTTATTTCCCTCTCATGATCCGGATCTGCGGTCACCACCTGCCCTAAGTAGACATATTCTCTTGCTACTTCCAGCACCTCACTACCAATTGCGAACTGCTGTTCCCTTGCTAGGCTGTTGAACATTACTTTGGTCTTCTGCATGTTAATTCTTAGCCCCACCGTTCTGCTCTGCCTGTCTAACTGATTGATCATGCTTTGCAGTTCTTGTCCTGAGTGGCTTAGCAAGGCAATGTCATCAGCGAATCGCAAATTACTCAGGTATTCTCCATTAACTCTTATCCCCAACTGTTCCTATTCCACTTTCCGGAATACCTCCTGTAAGCAGGCCGTGAAGAGCATTGGCGAGATCGTGTCTCCCTGCCTGACACCTCTCCGTATTGGAATTTTATTGCTGAGTTTATGGAGAACTATAGTAGCTGTGCAATCGTTATCAATATCTTCCAATATTTTCACATAACACTCTTCTACACCCTGATTCCGCAATGCCTGCATGACAGCTGAGGTTTCGACTGAGTCAAATGCTTTCTCGTAATCAATGAAGGCTATATATAGGGGTTGGTTATATTCTGCACATTTCTCTATCACCTGATTGATAGTGTGAATGTGGTCTATGGTCGAGTATCCTTTACGAAAGCCTGCCTGATCATTTGGTTGACTAAAGTCCAAGGTTGTCCTGACTCTATTAGCGATTACCTTAGTAAATACCTTGTAGGCAACGGACAATAAGCTGATTGGCCTGTAATTCTTCAAGTCCTTGACGTCTCCTTTCTTATGAATTAAGAAAACGTTAGCGTTCTTCCAAGCTTCTGGTACTCTCGAGGTCACAAGGCATTGCGTATACAGGGTGGCTAGTTTTTGTAGCACAATCTCTCCTCCGTCCTTCAACAAATCTCCGGTTACCTGATCCCCACCAGCTGCTTTCCCTCTTTGCATTGCTCCTAAGGCTTTCTTTACTTCCTCCTTCGTTACTGGCAGGATGTCTCATTGCTGTGCTCGACTGCCTCCCTCAGTAACTTGATGATTACATTCGCTACTGTATAGATTTGTGTAGAACTCTTCGGCTAATTCAACTATCTTATCCATATTGCTGATGACATTGCCCTGTTTGTCTTGTAGCGCATACATCTGGTTTTTACCTATGCCCAGTTTTCTCCTCACTGATTTTAGGCTACCTCCGTTCCTTAGAGCATGCTCGATTTTCTCCATGTTAAACTTTGTTATGTCGGCTACCTTGCGCTTATTTATTAACTTCGATAGCTCTGCTAGTTCTATCCTGTCTGTGGAGTTAGACGTCCTCATGCTTTGGCGTTTCTTAATCAGATCTTTAGTCTCCTGAGATAGTTTGCTGGTATCCTGTCCTGGAAATGCATTCACGCTGGAAATGCATTCACGCAAAAACAATATCCCTGCAACGAAAGGCAGTCAACAGACGTGATGCCGTACAACACCCACCGCTCATTTTTTTGCTGTTGTCATTGACCATACTCTGTCGTGGTAAATGTACAGGTGGTGAAGACTAGTTCATTTCAGACAAGTCTTTTAGTGGGTTTCAGGCTTCAGATGCGATGCACACAAGCACTCGTTAATCCGTGCGTACACACCGGTTTTCATGGCCTATAGTTTGTAAAGCCTCCAAGTGCTGTTGTGGGCATTTCCTCCTTGCGCACATTGTGCAGCACTGTGCGTCGCCTTAATGCATGGCAGAAACCTGTGCTGCGAAGGACATAGCCCCCCTCGTGGAGCAGTCAGCCATCGCAGGGCAGGAGTAGGTCAGGCTGGTTGACTTTCGCATTGATTGAAAACAGATTTGGAGGCACCCCTGCAGTGGCTGTGCAGTGCCCTCTCAGCTGCATTGCACACCACACTGTGCTCAGGACAAAGGTGGCTGGGCCCCTCCGTCGTCCCATGAAGGTGGTCACCATCCCCACAGACTTCATAAGGTACAAGTACACAGTGGCTTGTGCGCTCTGCGAGAAATGCTACGAAATACGATGCCCACCGTCACGGGTGCTCCATCTCCCGGCCTTCACACTGTAGCAGTAAACGCGGGTTACGGAGTCATCTGCATCCGGAATGGAATCGTTTGCATCTATATCAGGTCACACAGCAATCCATGCCTGGAAGCGGCAGTTCACTGTGGACGAATTTGACCAGCACAAAGCAGTGAAACGTGTGAGGCCAACTGCTGCAGCCAAACAGCGTCCATTCCGCCAAATCTTCGACAAGTCAGCGACACTCTCAACGACAAGTATAAATGATTCTCGCCTTTACACATTGTAAGAATTGCTTACGAACCCCCACAATGTATTCAAGTGCTCAGTCCTTTATACAATCACTCCTCAGTTTCTTGCGTCATCCCATCAAGTCACCAGGGCAGAACCTTCCATATTCCATGTTATCTAACAAAGGTCCAATGCCGGTTTCTGGAAGGGAGACTGGCGTACACAATGTCCAAATTAACCTGTCCCTGCCTGTATTGTTTTCACAACAAACCAGTCAGTTTCTTTTTTGTATGATGCGACACACTTGCGCCATTTGCTTATTGTTAGGTTTTGAGGCAAATGTTTGTTATGTATTTGTTATGTTCACGTAAGGTACTTTTAGGGCTCGTCGATGTGTTGTGTGGTTAGGCCAAACCACTGTAGTGGCAGTACACATAATCATTATTTCGACTGTATCTGTGCATTAAAGTACGCATTATCCGAACATTGAAAACAGATGCATATTTGTAACTGTGATAGTAGTGTATGAATTGCCCGCCAGCAGCAGTGCTGGATAGTGTGTGTGCGTGTGTGCACACGCCATTTCACCTTGTGCTCTGTCACTACTTAGAGGCTTGGAAATTGTAAAACATGCAAGTGTTCACCCTTGGGCATAGGTACCACTGTACTCTCAAGGATGGCGCACCCGCCAAGGTAGTTAAATATTGTTATGAAAAGAAAGCAGTTGCAGTCCTTTGCCATGAGTAGCACCACTGCCTGAGTCTGTTTTGAGCTGAGGTGGTGAAACCCGCAGTATTTAGCTGTACTTTCTCGACGTCAGTACTGCAGTTCGGAAATATCAATAAGTCATGGTAGCCAACCTCCACAGTAAGCAGAGGCTACCAGCAGGGAACAAAACATCTCGCACAGTGCACATGAAAGCACTGCACTCTAACAACGTGACAAACTGCTTACATCCCTTTGAAGACATTCCTTTGTATGCTATGTGTTTGTATGCTGCCAGCTACTGAAGCTCTTCATCAACATTGGCTCCAACTTGTGTATCGCATAGTGTGCACCACAAAGTGGATTTCGAAATGCAAGCCCATGAACTGTCATGCGTGGACATGAACTTGGCAGGGGTTGGTCGTCCATCAGCAAGGGATGGCAGCAATTGTGAAATATTTTATTGCTGTGCATGAACATTCATTCCACCTGTTCCTCCTCTTAGGTATAGAAATGCAAGCCCTCTCTTTCAGCATTTCCAAACGAAGTGACAGGTGCCACTTGGACCACATTTTTTGCTTTTGGATGTTCTTCTGTGTGCTTTATGTGAAAGGTGAATGCAGAGGCTAAAAAAATAGAACGTTCCTAACACTACAACCTGTTCGGTAATGTGGTGAGAAATAAGTGTTATGATTGTTATCATTACACTACAGATGTGAGAGCAAAAGCCACGTGCATGCTGTACAATAACCATATGCATGGGTATGCCAGTGCACAAACAATGCAGCTGATATCAAATCATGTACCACTTTTGGCGAGCACTATTTGACAGACCACAGTACTTGCATTTGGGAGTGCGTTCTTTTGAACTTTGTCAATTTTGTCATAATAATGAATGAATGCATTGTTAACATCATAATACACTGGAATGTCTTTGTGCAATTTGTGAAGCAATTATCGCCGAGTTATTTTATGGTATGCAAGATGCAACCATTGCACACCCGCTTCTTTTGTGACTGTTTTATTTGAGGAACAAAAAATTATGCGCTCAAACATGCGCCGTGATTCCCTTGGTTGCTTTCTATGTAAGGGGAGGGGGACAGGTGGTGCATATTTGAATCGTAGACATGCCGCAAGGTTGCACAACAGAGAAAATCTGCAACCTCTGCAATGCGCATTCTGCGCTCTTTGAACTGACCCTTGGCAATTACTGTTCTTTGCACCGCTTCACTCGGGGAGTAAGGTTTGCACGAGATGTGGCCACAAAGTAATGACATGTTGTGCACTGTGGCATCGCACAGAACTTCTGAGTTGGTGTGTTGTTCACACTGCACTTGAGGACAACCTTCTGTGCCACCGCAGTCAAGGCTAGGGAAACATGGAAAGGAGATGGGCCTCACTGCGTGTGCCACTGCACCAAACTGTATAGCCTGCAAACGAGCGTTCCTTCCATTCTCTTGTTCTGTTCTTTATGTTGTTACCCTAGTCCCATTCCCCTGCCCCTTCCTGGAGCGGCAGAGGTAGGCACGTTTTATTCACAAATGGGAAAGGTAGTGTGCTCAACCTCCATGTCCGGTAGGGATTGTAACCTAAAAGGTGGCACTTTGTGACTTTAGTGATTATTCTCCATAACAGGGACAACAGTGTTTTAGCTGACAAATTTACGAAAACATACTTTGCACACTCACCCCTTGTTACTTGACCAGTGCTGTTACTGCAGGCGCAGAGTGGGGCAACTGGAGGGGTCATTCCATTATTAGCCCTGAGGGAGGGAGAGATCGTCACGTGGACTTACTTTGTACGTAACCTTCTTCACACTGTATTAGATCAGTCGGTTTGTGCACCTGTTAATGAGATCAATCTGTCCTTCATCCTAATCGAACCCACTGAAGGCAGATCAGGAGGATTTGGTACTGCTATAAATTGCATCACATCCGCATGCCTTCACAGTAGCGAACTGCACAGCAGATTGCTATTGAGGTGAGGTACCCATATAATGTTGCCATCGGCAAACATTGTACACTGTCCTTCTGTATTGACATTGTGAAACTGTTATCAGGTGTGGCAATGTGTTCCCAACTACTATTGCAATATTTTTCCAGATCGACAAACTATGAGCGCCTTTGTCACTTTTTATTTTCTGAAATGATTCCTCTTTGTCCAAGTTGTGAGGAACATGTTTGTACAAATAATTTGCACTCAGGCATGTGCCTATGACATCCAGCACATTAATGCAGCGTCAGTGCCATGCAGAAGGTTTGCTTTCTCTACCGCTCGTACAAAGTAAAAGAATCTATTCTCACAACAATACTTACAGTTGAGCCCACTTGTAATGACCACAGATGCAACAAATGCTTGCTTGTTGTGAACAATGGCAATGCCGCCATAAATGTGTGCAGTACGGGAATGTCAGTTTTTCTATGTTGCAGCGAACGAGTGTGGCCACTACGAGCCGGTTAAAGCTAATTCGGAGGCACGGTAAACATACCCCTGCAGGTCAGAAAGTTATGCTTCCAGCCGGCTCAGAGACTGAACATCATCTCCCAACCCCCTACAGTACCTTGAAAGAACACACTTGTTATCGAGAAGTTGAGGTTGCACGATACACGCACATGGATGGATGGAAACAACTTTATTACACCAAAAAAATCTTCCAGGGTGGCCCCCTACTGGTCCAGGAGTCCACGGGCTTGCGCTTCACGTAAAGCCCGATCCACCAGCCATTTCTGGCCGGCGGGCTGAGCGGTCCGTAAAGCAGCCTCCCAGGAAGAATGAGTGGGATTGGGGATGGGGGGGTACTGCCTTTGGGGAAGGACATTCCCAAAGGTAGTGGAAAAGTGTGGATCTGGGCACGCCACAGGTGGTACAATCAGGAGGAAAGGTGGGGTGAAAGCATGAGAGACGGTGGGGGGAAATAAAACAGCCTGTCTGTAATTGTCGCCATGTGGCGCTGGATGAGGTCGACAAGGTACTGTGGGGTGGTGGCAGTGTCATGCGGCTGAATTTGTAGAATGTTGTAATTTGATGTATGTATACAGGACCGATGTAGCCTCTTTTGCAGGGTTGGGTGCCTGATCATCCGGGGTCCGGGAGGAGAGTTCTCGGGCCAGCGCATGAACGCGCTCATTACCGGGGATCGAGGCATGCCCAGGGACCCACGACAGAGTAACCGTTCGGTCGAGAGAGGTGACTGTGGCAAGAATACGATGTGTTGCCGGCGTCGCCACGCCCTTTAGGTAGTGGCGGTACGCGGCCTGGGAATCTGTGCAAATTTCGGTTACGTTTTAGCTCGTTTTTTGGACGATTACTTACCAGGCTTTTCACAGCGTTCTGTTTACACTAACTGGGATTTGTTCAAGGATATCGTTGAACATCTCATTAACACTTTTGTACCATTAAGATCTCTGAAGTGCGATCGGGAATCA
Source organism: Amblyomma mixtum (assembly GCF_055824585.1). Classification (NCBI taxonomy): domain Eukaryota; kingdom Metazoa; phylum Arthropoda; class Arachnida; order Ixodida; family Ixodidae; genus Amblyomma; species Amblyomma mixtum. The sequence goes on along the minus strand of NC_143021.1, from coordinate 78,085,470 downwards.
CCCTGGTTTAATAATGTTTTAAAAAGACTCTGCAATAAAAAGAAGCGCTTGTTCCGCTCTGCGAAGTTGTTGAATTCTAAACAACGATGGGAGGCCTACTTTTCCGCAGCTGCAGAGTACAAAGGTGCGCTAAAAAACGCAAAGGACACATTTTTTAACCACACCCTGCCTGCTATGCTGGTCAATAATCCTAAACAATTTTGGAATGTAGTTAATAAGAAAGACGCTTCCACAATTCTACTTACTTCTTCTGATGGTGTTGCCTTTCCTCCATACGAATGTTCTTCTGTTCTAAACAATACATTTGCTGCGGCATTTTCTAGCACTGTTTCTCTTGTTCATCGCGTGTGCCCTGTTTTTGATGCTCTTCCTATGGATCCAGTTGTATTCGACGCGTCAGGCATCCAGTGCATCATAGAAAATCTTAAGGTTTCCTCTTCCTGCGGTGTTGACAATATTAATTCGAAGTTTTTAATTAATACAAAGTTCTATTGTTCCATAATTCTCACTAAATTGTTTGAACAGTCTCTTATAACAGGTTGTATTCCCAATGAATGGAAAATTGGGAAGGTGATTCCACTGCATAAGTCCGGAAATAAACATTCTCCTGATAACTTTACACCTATATCGCTCACTAGTATTCCGTGCAAGATCATGGAACACGTCATATATTCTCATCTCATCTCTTTTTTAGAATCTAACTCCTTTTTCAGCATTGCCCAGCATGGTTTTCGTAAGTCTTTTTCATGCGAAACTCAGCTAATATGTTTCACACATGACCTTCATTGCATCCTTGACCACGGGTCTCAGGCAGACTGCATATTTTTGGACTTCTCGAAAGCGTTTGACACTGTTTCGCATGAACTTCTCTTTCTTAAATTAAGCAATCTTAACATAGACACTAATGTCCTTGCATGGCTACAATGCTTTCTTTCTAACCGTTCACAATTCGTAACAGCGAACAATATAAACTCGCATTCTTTGCCTGTCCGTTCCGGAGTGCCTCAGGGGTCAGTTCTTGGGCCCCTCCTCTTTCTCATCTATATAAATGACTTACCGGCTAACATTTCTTCTTCAATTAATCTTTTTGCCGATGATTGTGTTATTTACCGCGAAATTAAAGATGATAATGATGTCTCTTGTCTTCAATCCGATATTAACAAGATTCTTGACTGGTGTTTTCTTTGGAACATGCAACTAAACATTAATAAGTGTAAACATGTACGCATTTCTCGTCTCTCTAATGCCCCTTCCTCTTATCACATTAACAACGTGTCTCTCGAAACCGTGTCATGTTATAAATATCTGCGTGTTTACGTTTCTTGTAACCTGTCTTGGAAAACTCACGTTGAATACATAATAAATAACGCTGATCGCATGCTTGGGTACCTTCGCAGAAATTTCTCACGTTCATCTAGTTCAATAAAATTATTACTTTATAAAACATTGGTACGGTCCAAGTTAGAATATGCTGCATCTGTCTGGAGCCCTGGCATCGATTCACTTGTTTCAGATTTGGAAGCTGTGCAGAACCGCGCATGCCGTTTCATTCTTTCTAATTATCACCGAACAAGCAGTGTAACCGCCATGAAATAGAGTTTGTCCCTACCACTTCTTTCCCACCGCAGATCAATAGCCTCATTGTGTCTTTTTCATAAAATTTACCACAACAGCTTTCTCAATCCTAAGTTACTGTCAAGACCATGTTACATATCAGCACGCGTCGATCACCGTCATAAAGTTGGAATCCCATCTTGTCACACCAAATGTTTTCATGACTCATTCATACCTCGAACTTGTGCCAGCTGGAAGCTGGAATCACCTTCCCCACGACATCGCAGGTATTTCTGATAACAATGCATTTCGGCAAGTCCTTAATGTTTCTTTCTGAGTATGTGTCGTTTATTACTGTATAAAAATTGCCTTTCACTGTCTACACACTGTTTTAATATATCCCTACTGCATTCTAATCTTATTGCCTTCCTGTGTTTTCAATTTGTCATGTATTCCTAGTTTATTTTTGTTTTCTCTTGTTGTTGCTGTTTAGACTGAAATTTTTATGTATTCCCACTCCCCTCTGTAATGCCTTCGGGCCCTGAGGGTACAATAAATAAATAAATAAATAAATAAATAAATAAATAAATAAATAAATAAATAAATGGAGGAGTGGGCGAGAGCAAGTGCGATGGCGGCTCCTTCCGCTTCTGCAGGCGAATTAGTCCGGATAGTGGCGGCGGCCCCCACTGTGCCGTCTTCATAGGCTGCGACTGCCGTGAAATATCCTTGTTTCGAATTTTCTGCTGCGTCGACATAAAGGATATCGGAGCGGTTGCTGTATGCTTTCGTGTAATAGCTCGCTCGTGCCTGCCGCCTACCCTGATGGAGACTAGCGCTCATATTGCGCGGTAGGGGCTTCTGATATATGTGATCCTGAGTGCGCAGAGAGATCATGTAAGGTGTAGGACTTGTTGGGGTGGGAATGGGTGGATTGAGACGTAGCTGTCGCAGTAGGCGTTGTCCTGTTTCTGTGCGACTCAGGCGGACTAATTGGTTGGTGCGTTGAGCCTCTATTAACTTGGTCACTGTATTGTGGGTACCAGTGGCCAGGAGACGTTTAGTGCTAACCGTCCGTGGAAGACGTAGGGCGGATGTGACAGCCGTGCGTATTAGGATGTGTGCCTGTTGTGTTTGCCGCTGAGTGAGTATGTGGTATGGGAGGTGGTATATAATCATTAGCCGCATTATGTACACGCACATGCGCAGAGAGAGTAAATATACAGCTTCTTGCTTTACAGACACTATGTGTTTTGTATCCTGTCTTCAGCATTCCTTCGATGACAGAACAATGGTTGGTCAAGGAGGCAATAAAAAGGCGGCATCGAAACTAAATAAATGCCATTAAAGCACACTGTGATCGCTTTCAAGGTGAGCCACTGCACGCATGTGCCGGCCAGACAAAGCATCCAAGAGTGGAAGCGTAACCACGGTGGGCGTGAGACAGGCAGTGCCGAAAACCAAGGCACTGCGCATAGTCTTGCTTCAGCACCGATCTGAAAAGTTTGAATGCCTAGCTTGCCGCGTTGGTCACGTGGTATGCATTGCCTGCTCAGTCCACATTTTGTTCGCGTACTGCATTGGGGCTGCATGCATAGAGCAGGTAGTGCAGCTTTGCGCTACCTCCATCGCTGCATGCGTGCAGAAACAACATGAGGCTGTCTAAAACATGCGTCATTAGAGGCATGTGGATTTGTGCCAAAATGCCAATAAAACGCAGCTGTCTGGATGCTTCCGGAGGTCACGTCATTGGTATGTGCGCTGCCATCGCAGAGGCTTACACTGTCACGGACCAGTTGAGTGTGAATTAAAAACACTCCTCGATGTCCACAAATCTGACTGAGTTGCCTCACCTGCCACCAGCTGCTGGGAGCTTTCTGACTGCGATCAGCTGTATTGCATGCTGAAGCACGATGTGGACAACAAGGCAAGCAGAATGTGACTGTGCGGGAGGGGTTGAAAAGTGGCGTGAAATGGTTGTGCTTTGAATCAAAGTACACGCGCTTAATCCACTGCTTAAGAAATAATCACCACCATTTGTAATGGCAAAAATTCATTTCGTACAAACATTCCTTACAATAAATGCAATCCTTGTGGCGGTTATGTTCGTAATAAGTTTGGTCGACTATATATGTAAACAAATGGCACAGAAATGCAACCATTTCTGACATGGTTTCGAACTTGTACATTCAAACAAGTGTTGTTGCAATAGTGTTTCTTGGTGGGCAAAATCCATAAGGGATACAGTGGCCTTAATGTCGTTATTACTCAGACATCTTTTCAGTTCAGCGTGAATAATAATTTAATGGTGCACCGTTTACCTACACCTCAGTAGTACTGAGAGAATGCAGTAGTTGCCAAATTACAGTGCCTTCATAGTTGAAAAGAAGTGCAAACAGCGGTTCACGTGCATTTCTTCATCCCTCTCAGTTCACAATTTACGTGCAGTGTCCAGGTGAATGATGTTTGTCTGATCCTTTCTTGTTTGTATTGAACACTCTAAGAGCACTGCTGTTATGCTAGCATGCTGCTGATGATGCACACATGTACGACCATGTACAGGTGGCTTCTGCGCATGCATGTGAAACAAAATAGCTACCTTGCTACAGCTGCCAAGTCTGCTGTAAACGTACAGCGCCTCCTGCACTAGACACTGATCGTAATGCTCTGTGACTGCAGTGTGCCCCAATAAAATGTGTTTCCTTGTCACAGGCGCATGGTAGACATTTTTGCGAAATCAATAAAAGGCCAAGTCACAAACTTTGCCTCGACACATTCCTTTCAGTAATTCTGTGCACTGTCAGCACTAAGCATATTCAAGTAACTCACGCTATACACCCACGTTTCACTTCACTTGTGCAGCTGCAGTGCATGAAGACACGGGAATAAAATCACACCACCACTTCTGCAGTGAGGACGTCGGAAGAAATCCAGCTTGCTCGGAGAAGCAGTGAGCCCACAGTTAGTTAGCAGATACTGCACAGGGACTCCAGTGAAGGCATACGCGCTTATCAAACCGAAAACACTATAACGATGCATGGGTGCAATGTATGCAATACATATGCTCCGCCCGTTGCAGAAGTGCACAGCCCACCTCGCTGTTCGGATGAATGACACACTCTACGTTACACTTGTGCAACAGGCTATACATTCAGCACCAAGCAAGAGTATCTGCATGATTAGAAATCAGTGTGAGCAATCTTTTGTTCATGACATTCATTTACCTATGCTTCCTGTTTGACCATAATACACTGATTCACATCACAATGGTCGTCTCCAAAGATTCTCGCATACATCAAGGACAGCGCACTGTTTCTTCCTGTTACCACTTGTGTAATGACTTCCTTCTCAGTTAAAGTTTTTGCCTGCTTCGATTTTTTGTTTTTTTTTTGTTAATTCTGTGCTGCAAGGTGGAGCTGCTGTCATCATCGTTTTCACCACATGTTCTGGTATGGATTTCATAAATATGACCTTAAGGCAAATCACTCATTTTTGCATTTTGTACTATATTCTCTGTGGTGCGCATTCTCGGAATTCGTAATTAAAACAAGCTACTAACAAGCATGAACACAGCAATTTCAAATACTACACACTAACAGAGCATGGGCAGCTGTGATGTGTCCTCCTAAAAAAAGCAGACTTCTGTTTGCAAACGCGGTGCCTTCATTCCAGTCTGGCTTGGTGCCAAATGTGCGTATTTCCACTTTCCACACTTGACAAAGAACCGTGTGTTGCCTGCCGGCATTGACTTTCTTCCCTCTATGATTGTTCAGCCTTGGTTTTCGCAACATCACATACGGCACACTTGCCCAAACGTACCTTTGCAGGTGTTGCTCCTGTAGAAGGGGGAGCCGTTTACATTTCTCAAACACAAACCAACAGATTCGGCACTGCAACACGACAGTTTCAACTTGACATGGTACCTTCTTCAGTTGCATGCTTTGTACTTGCGTTGTTTCATTCCAAACTACTCACTATGATCATCTCCATTCTGAAATGCACAGCTCCTTCATGCCACGTGACAGCGCCATTTTTTACCCTTGTCTAACACAACTGTCCATGCTACTCTGTATGCTGCAATCAGGACTCGGAGCACATTGCTGACAGTAGTCAATGTTCCCTTTGACATATGACATACTGCAACCACAGGCTGCTTTCAGGCATAGGCGCCGACTGTGGAGCCTCCCCCCACCCCGTGAAATTTTTCTTAAAGCTGCCACTGTCCATGAGCTCAAATCAGTTCCTCCCATAAAATCTGCCCTCAATTCCCTTTGGTGCCGCTTCGCCATTACAGCTTCGTCTTTTTGGCTTCTGTTTTCTCTTCGTTTATATTTTTGAAAGACCCATGAAGAGTTCTATTCCTTCTTTAAATTTTAAATTGTTAGTTTTTTGTGAGAATAGTTGCATGGTCTATTGTTTCATAGACACGAAGAGTTTAAAATATGTTTATATCGAAATTTTATTGTTGTCATCCAATGTTGTGTCCTTGCAAGTGCTTTTTGTGTATCTGGGGTAAACCGGTGTTTTTAGCAGACTGGATTTGTCACTCATCGGGCGAGACCATGGCTCACAGACCCGTTCTTTAGAAGGCGGGGCCTTTAGTCTACATACTGTACTAACATCACCTGAGGATGGCATGTCACACGTAATACATATGCCCGGCATGAGCGATCGTGATATCTTGCATTTCACGTTCGATTTATCGCATGCACTGTAGTCAAAACGGCCCAAGACCATTGGCGACTGTAAGAAAGCTCATTTTGTAGCCCTTAATAACTGGGCTCCTCTCTAGATAGTATTTTCTTACCAGGTTATCTCGAGCGCTTAGTAGAAACAAAGTGATGCAGGTATAGAAAGAAACTATCTTAACTGATTCGTCGTCTTATCGCTCTTCGGCGAGTGTTTTCCAGTAGCCATGCTCCATGGTATAACAGATATTTAAAACGATTTTCTAACAAAAAAGAAAAACTTTTTCGAACTGCTAAGTATTCATTAAAACCTGCCCACCGGACAGCATACAAGACAGTTGCTTCAGCATATTAATGAGCACTGAAGTGTACTAAATCCACCTTCTCTAAAGTAACCCTCCTGAGCATTCTGAAGACTAATCCTCAATGCTTCTGAAACATAATAAAACCTGGGAACACCAATGAAGTGTGGTTATTGCACCCACCGGTGAACCTGTTTCCGACCACCTCTGTGCTACCATAATAAATGATACGTTCGTTAAGTCGTTTTCTTCATCCTATGTTATCGAACACCCCGATCTCCAACTGTACGATCATTTCGCGATGGATCTCGCCATGTCCGACTTGCAAGGCATCATACCGATTATCGGTTTGAAACTAACATCTCCTAGCGGTATTGGTGGTATAAAGGGCAAATTTATACGGAATGCTGAAGAGTATGATTCCTATCATCATGAAATGCATATATTCTCACAATCGTATCATCATGGTGTACTAGTGAAGTCTGGAAGACTGCTGTGGTCCTACCAGTACATAAAGCCAAAGATAAACAGAATCCATCTAATCATTGACCCTTATCTTTGAGATCAATAGCATACAAAATAATGGTAAATATGTTTGCACATCTTGCTAATTTTCTGGAGGATAACAATTTCTTCTCTATAATAGAGCTTAGGTTCCGAAAGTTTTTCTCTTGTGACATTCAAGTACTTTCCTTCTCTTACGACTTGAACTCCTATTTGGACTCTGGTTTTTCATCTCACTGCATATTTCTTGACTTTGCTAAAGCATTTGATAAAGGTAATAGCTCACTGCTTTTACATAAACTAAGTGTGCTGAACATTGAACCTGCAGTTCATAACTGGATTCGTGGATTTCCTTCTCGTGTGCATTCTTGAAGCTGATTCCTCTACTGCACCACTTGGTTCTGGGGTTTCTCAAGGATCAGTACTTGACCCCCTTACCTTTTTTTTGTCTTCCATATTGGTGTGAATTGCCGTTTCCCTCTGTATTGTACCCCGTATTCTGAGTGTAAAATAAATAAATAAACATCTCTTGAGAAGGAGCGTGACCAGAGGAGGGGGTGGAGGGCAAATGAAAAAGAGAGAGGGTGCTAACTGGGTCCCAGCACCCCCCCCCTTCCCCCCGGCAGATTGAAGACAGGTGCTCTCAGGTAACTCTGGGCTAAAAGACGGCTGAATGAAGACTGGTTGCATGGCTCGGTACGTGTCCACAGAACTGCATGCTCCATCAGCGTCTCACTAGCTAGCCACAGCCTACCAACAAGATGCTTTCATATGCGTGTACGCTTCTGACAGCTGAATGAAGACAGGTTGCATGGCACGATAAGTGTCCCAGAGAATGGCTGCCATCATCACTGCCTCTCTAGTTTGCTTGTGGGCAGAATGTGAATGAATGGGCTTTGTCTGTGCATGTAATCCGAAGACAAGCTAACAGACGGTCATTAAGCGTCACAGACTTATACCAAGAGGAGGCCAGCGTAGCTGGGGCTGGTAGAAAGTTGTGTCGGTGGATGAGTTAAAGAAGCTTCCAGCGAGAAGGTGGTTGCAGCTGGCACAGGAGAGGGTAAGCTGGAGAGGCAGATGGGAGAGGCCTTTGTCCTGCAATGCCCATAGTCAGGCTACTGCCACTGATGATGATCAGGAACAACGCATGGAAAACAAACGCGGAATGCTCGCGACCACTGCAGCACAGTGCCAGGTCGGTGGGGGGAATGGAATCGGTGTCCTGAAAAAGCACAGTTGGAAGAGGAAGGATATGGACGGTGAATGCAAAGCAAACCAAAACATGACGTTATTAATGGCGGATAATTTCTTGGCTTATTGTGCGAAAAATCCCGCCGCTTTCAGAAACCTGTTAAGGAAATGCGGCTCACAAATGACGTCAGCACCCCTCCTAGAACACCACCACCTCTTGGATGGCAATGGTGCCACCCAAGAGGTGGTGGATGCTGCCACGGTGTGACTGCGGATTTTTCATTTGAGTCAACTTTTTGGAAGGTCGCGTTGAAGGAAAGAATGTGCGAGAGCGGCATAGAAATTGCTATCCAAGTGAATTCCCCAGTAAACTGAGTGCATTTGGTTTCAAGATGGCACATTCCACAGCAGCAAAGAGTCAACTGGTTGTGGAAGTGAGGCTCTCTCTCGTATAATTTAGCCTGAAAAAAAGTGAAATTTTATTTTACACATTCTAGTATACCAGTTTTGTTTGTGGATATATTTCCGTGCGATGCATGACGGTTCCTTAGGGAAGTCCTAAATGTCAAAAAAGTTCAAATCTCGACTCTCCTGCAACACATCTCTTAACACAAGAAGGTACACCCTATGCCTCTAAAAGCCACAGTAGGCAGTTTGCCTTGCTGAGGTCAGGCCATGTGAGATTTCCACATGAGCATCACCTGCAGCACTCGTGTCAGGCTATCACAGGGAAGTTTTGCCTTGTTGCTTGCTTCAAGAGGGCCACTGGAAGTTCATTTTAGCCAAGAATAACCTATGAAGCATCTGCCTTAGCAGATTTTTTGCCACTGCGTCCGCGAAAAACCAATGAAGCATCCCCAAAATGATCACTACATCTGAAGAATTTATCTGAGCCGAGTTCACCTTGATTGGAGTTTGCTGTATGTAAGTTGGGAATATCAAAGATGCAAAATATAGGGCTCTGGTGTGTACGAATGGGCAGTCTCAAAAACTGTTGACTATTACTCCTGCTAATTTCATCTGTAAGGGGGCTGAAAATTAGTTTTTTGCAGAGTTCGTTATATGGGGGCCTTTTTTAAATACTCTCGATTTTGGCAGGGCCTGAGCATCAGTTTGTATAAACTGGCTGTTCAAATTTCAGTAATCTTCATTCGATGAGGCCACTGTGTAGTGATTGATCTCAGAACACAGTCGAACCTCGTTAGAACGAAACGGTTCATAAGAAGATATGTTATACAATGAAGGAATGACGATTCACTTTGGAAGCTCAGTCAACACGGGCTATAACGAAGCTACGGCTGTAACGAAGTAATCGCCGGGTCCGTTCGACCTCGTTATCACGAGGTTCAGTTAGGCAACCATTTCTGGGTGGTAAACTAGCGGGCCGGAAACATTGCCTGTTGCATTCTCTGATGAGATGCGCCACATTTAGAGATTGGTATTAGTAACACAACACTGTTTTGTTGGAGAACAAACTCGTAGTTAATGATATTGTTGTCAAAAGCAACAAACGAAATGGGCATGGGCGGGGCATGTAATGCGAATGGAAGATAACTGACAGTCACTTGGAGTAACGGAGTGTATTCCGAGGGAAGGCAAACGTAACAGCTGTGCCAGAGAGTGAGATGGACGGATGAGATTGTGAAGTTTGTGGGGATAAAGTGACTGCAGGTGTTGCTCGGCAGGGTTAATTCGAGAGGCAGTACCCTTCCATTGGAGGCTAGATCAGGTTCCCAGAGAACCAGACAGTACAAAAGCAAGTATACGTGAACAGAGAGGTGATATCGGTATTGCCTGCAGGAGCAGTGTAGAAAACATTAAACATATTTATGTAGAGTGCAAAGCTACACAACCGAGTATCAGAGAGGACATAGTGAGCCTTTCAGTAGGTTTGGGTTCTAGGGATGGTGAAAGCAAAATTAAGTTATCAGCTGTAGAGATCAGCAAGAGACAACTGGCATATCGGTTGCGCAAAAGTATACAGAAATTGCACAAAAAGTCACAGAAATCAAAGTAATAGAGCTTAGCACATGAAAGATAGCCTTGAATGGGGAAAAAAATAAACGGAACATGATTCCCCTATTGAAAAATCCGGTATCGCGGCAAACCGGATTTTACCGGAACATATCGGTTTCATACCGGTCCGGTATCACTCTCATACCGGCGAGACCCGTCCGGTTTGATCGCTATACCGGTTCATACCGGTCCGGTATCGATCCCAAACCGGACAGACCGCTCCGGTACGGAGCTCATACCGGACAGTCCATTCCCGGTTCGAAGCTCAAACCGGACAGACCAGTCCGGTACGGAGCTCAAACTGGACAGACTAGTCCGGTACGGAGCTCAAACCGGACATACCAGCCTGTATTCAGAGCGATATGTGCTGCGGTTTTGGTGCTTGGTCTGCAGATTGACTGTTGTACGCCAGCAGATATTTTTAAGGGGAACGGGGGAGGGGGGGAGGGGGTAAGCGTGCGCATAAGTGCGATAATCAACACATACACGGTTTTGTTGAAAGGGTTAGGAAAAGAAAAGGGCTAAGCGTGGCAAAACATGCAGTTTGTGTATGAAAGGCGGGGGCTGCATGAAGGTGAATGGCGCGCAACCGCCATATTGGCTTCCCGTGCAGCACCCTGACAAAGCCAGGGCTGCTGTGTGCGGGCAAACGGCTAGTATACATCCGCCAGCAGTCTTCGTAAGTCCTGCGCAGATTACTCTGGGTTTCACAGTGCAGAACTTCACGACTGGCTGATAAACATGGCGAGCCTCCGGTGACTGCGCCAGAGGCTCCAAAAGGTTTGTTACTGTCGCGTTCATTGCAGCAGCTTTCTTAATGTTCGCTAGCGGCAGTCTGTAGCGACGCATCGGTGAAGAAATAAAATTCTTGGTTTTCGTGCAGGAATTCTTTGCACTTCTTCTTCATCAAGTGATAGTCCATTGATAACGCAACTTGTCCAAGCGCCATCGCGAGCGGCCCCACCCTTCACTCCATCAGGAAGACATACTAATCACAAATCGCCCAGAACATTTCTATCGACGAATTCAACGGAGCCGGCAGCTTGGGTGTTCCCTTAAGGGCGACGCTTCGTGCTAGCTAAAAGATACAGCGCTCGAGAGAACAAAATAAAAACAAAAACCACCTGTAGAAACCTTACACGAGTAACCCGTCTCTTCGCGATTTTTTTAAAGCTTTTTTTTTTTCTCTCATCACTGCCTTCTCTGCTTTTCCTGGGTCTGAGAATTCTCAAGGCCTGCGCGCTTTCCTTTCCCCCCGCTCTGACGTCAGCCACTTTGACCGCTGACCCCTCCGCATTCCTCCGACACTGAGACGTCTCCTTTCTTCCCTCAACCAGTTCTGCACCCTTCCGTAGTCGTGTAGCCGGACATGTCAGCGTGCGCTGCTGCGTTTTATTGCTGTTGCGTTCGTGAGTGCTGGCTAGGAAATTGCTTGTCATCGTGATACCTAAATCTTTGCGTGTCGTGACCTGCTGTTGAAGCAATGGTTCGCTGCTGCGTGCCCAACTGTAGAGGAAACTATGACAACGGGCCAAAAGTGCTTGTGTTTTCGTTCCCAAAAGACTCACGTAGGATTACGTGGGAGCGTGCTGTTCGCCGCGACGACGTCGACATACGGACTGTGCGAGATTCTAAGGTACTGTACGTTGTGTCTGCGCATCGAAGCAATCGTTGAAGTCTAATAATTTATCACGGTGCTAAAATATGGACAAGGTGCGGTTCTAAAATTCATGGGACGCGATGTTTGCCCTAGACTGCTGGTATCAGTAAATATATCTTTTTCTCTTATGTACCAGGCAGTGTTCTTGTGTGGTTGAAAGATACAAATTTTCAAGTTCAGGGCGGGCGTTCATGTCATGGTTAAATAAATATGCATATGAATATCATCGAATTTTGCAGAGAGCATACATACACTAACGAGATATATTCTTGCATCTTGATTCAACGTTTCGACTATATTTAGTGTGCGTAGTGTTTTGGCTAAAGAAGGTAATTGAAGCGATTCTATGCATTTACGCAATGAATAAAGTAATAATGGCCGTAAGTTGCATGTCACAGTGCTCAATGCATTATGTTGTGTGTCAGTGCCCAATTAAATGATAAGCTGGGGGCATTATGTACTAACAATCAGATTTACTTTTTAGCAGGTGCTTTTGACTACTTCATTGGCCAGCACCCTGTAGAGACCCCAGCGCCGGTAGATCGTCGCAAAGAGTTAAATTATTACCTCAGTAAGCTGGTTCAAGACATGCGAAAAAAATAAACATCTTTTGGAGTTTTTGATGCATTATAATACTCACCAAGCTACCAATACTCGGTAAAAGCTGGGAGCAAATAACACAATTGCACATCGACTGCAATACGAGTCGCTGATAATCGCAGATTACCAGTTTCTGAGGCTCTGTATATTGCAGCACTTGGCATGTACACTTATGGCCCCAGTTTTTGGGCAGATTTAGTCCAAGTGGGATATATTTGAAGCATTTTATTCCTGCCTTTGTCCTGTGATACAGGGCCCTCCTGTATAATACGGGCCTAGCCTGTAGAATACAGGACTGTCCTGTATGCCGGTATGAATTTTAAACCGGAACCGCATACCGGGTTATTGTACAGGATTTGCGATACCGGATTACCTGAGTATCCTGCACAAAACAGGAGAGTCCTGTATTATACAGGACTGTCCTGTTTTATACAGGATATTCCGGTAATCCGGTATCGCAAATCCTGTACAATAACCCGGTATGCGGTTCCGGTTTAAAATTCATACCGGATTTTTCAGTAGGGTCAGAGTGCGAAAAAATGGAGGGGAACAAGCACAAAAAAAATAAAAGATCACTTCAGTTTGAAACGCAAGGCGGCCCTTCGCCACCACCGCAATACAAGCGGGAAGGCAGTAGTTATCTATTTGGAGGCAGAGGGGCCTTTTTGGGCGGATGACGACTGTTCTTCACTACTCCCCCTCACGTAGTCTACAGACGACCGAAAAACATTCAAAACATTCTCGTACACTCGAAAACACATAACCACTTGGGGTTGGGTTGCCGACCCTGCGCCAAAAGTAGATGCCAGGTCTGCAAACAACAAGCTGTGCAATGAGCAGAGCCTCAGGCTTTAAATGGAAAATCAGCAGCGACTTGAATTGTGACTCCTCCAGCGTTATCTACCTCCTAGAATGCGGTGTGTGCAGTATGCAGTACATTGGACAGACGGTTAATCCTCTACAAATTCGCTTTAATAACCACCGCGCTCATGCCCTGTCTCTACCTAACCTCCCCTTGTCAAAACACATTAATGACAAAAACACCCATTCGAAGCATTTAAATTAAGTCTTGCAGGGTGGGTTCAACAACACCCGGGAACGGGAGCAACTTATAAGTTTCGAACAATCGCCCAAGGCATTAATGAGAACCTGGGCGTTTTGTCTTCAGTACGCCCCTTACAAATCCAGCATTGACCTTGCAGTGCCGGCTTGACAAACCTTGGCCGTTCCTTTCCCCCATACGCTTACACCGATGTCTTCATCGCACACCGCGCTCTTACCTTCCCTCGTTCGACCATCTTGACGAGAGCGGCGCAATCAAAGAACCTTAAGCACTCCCGCCATTCACAGCGGCCCCACGCGACAATTCTTCCCTAAAGTCGCCTCCGATTCCGGCCTTTTCTTTTCGTTTATTTTTTTTGTTGTTGTTGTTGCTTCTGTGGGTGTGCGCATGTGAGCGTATCTACACCCCACGTGTGTCTAGTTGAATTCCACTCTGCCCGCCTTGACTCATCCTGCCAAAAGAGTTACACATGGCGGAAGTTCCCCCCCCTCCCTTTTGCTTCGTTGTATTTTGTTTACTCGCTTAAGTGGACAACATTTGAGTGCATCTCAAATCTATGCTGTGCTTCGGGCACTGTCTGTCTCCATACATTTTACTAGCTGCCCGCTGTGTTGGGACTCAGGTTCGCCGTCCATTCTCCCCTCCCGCTTTTTTTTCTTTTCTTCTCCTTTTTTTAAGTCTTTTCTCCCAGCGACCGCATACGTGGGTGGCGGGCGACGACATTTACTTTTCCCCCTCCCTGTTCCGTTTGTGTATTTTTGTTAATTTTTTCTTTTTTTTCTGTCCCGTGAGCCATTCTTCCTCCTGCATCGTCTGCTTGTGTTAGCTCATGTGTCGAACACCTGTACAGATGAAGACCCTTAAGAAGAGAAGCAAGAACCATGTAACTTCAGTCTTGAAAAAGGACAGGCTCTGTCCGAAACGTCAACTCCCAATAAATGTTTACTTAAAAAAAGCGTTTCTGAATTTCACACACACACACACACACACACACACACACACACACACACGCACACGCACACGCACACGCACGCACGCACGCACACGCACACACACACACACACACACACACACAAACACACACACACACACACACATATATATATATGCTTTTTGTGCTTTTGTAATCAATTAGCTTTAAGCGATAACATATTCAGTAATATTATAAATTGATCAACACCACGAAATAAATAAATTAAAAAATCCCCTGTGCCCCTTGGTTCCTGTGGCTGTTGGATTCTCTCACATGTATATCTATATATATATATATATATATATATATAGATATTGAAGAGTGGTTTATTGGCACGTTGAAGCGCCGGCAACGAAGACCCGGGCGCAAGTCGTCTAGGAACCAGCGAGGCGAGAGCCCGGCACACAAGCGGCAGTTCTCCAGCACGAGCCTTTCACGGGCGGCGCTAGCGCTTCGTCGTCGTTGGTGGCGGTGCTGAATCATCATCTTCATTCCAACTGCCCCGGCGGAAAGAGGGAGCCATCCTGGCGACTCAAGGCGAGGAGACGACGAGAGGGCTGTAATAAGGCTTCAAGCGGCTGACATGAACGACGTCGCGACCACGGCGGCGATGGTACAAAGAAGGTGTCACCGGTTCGATGATATAGTTCACTGGTGACGTACGCTCTAAGATGCGGTAAGGACCAATGTGCTTGGCCGAAAATTTGGACGCAGCCGGGACAGAGAGCCAGACCAATGATCCAGTGGAGAAGTGTGTAGCGGGCGTGTCTTGGTCCGGCTCATGTTTCCGGAGCCCTTGACGTTCGGCGGTGAAGTATCGAGCGAGCCAACTGGCGGCACTGCTCAGCATGGCGGGTAATGTCAGAAATGGAAGTATATTCTGCGCTGTCGGGGTTGTAGGGAAGGATTGTGTCCAGCAGACAGGAAGGCTCGCGCCCAAATAAAAGAAAGAATGGGGAAAAGCCGGTGGTTGCCTGGGATGCGGTGTTATATGCATAGGTGACGAACGGAAGGACTTGATCCCAATTAGAGCTGTCGGAGCTAATGTACATGGCGATCATCTCCCCAAGAGTACGGTTGAATCGTTCGGTGAGGCCGTTGGTTTGGGGGTGGTAAGCGGTAGTGGTACGGTGGACTGAGTGGCACGCATCGAGAAGCTCGCGAACAACTTCAGACAAGAAAACACGGCCGCGGTCACTGAGAAGTTCTCGCGGAGCGCCGTGACGCAGGACGAAGTGATGAAGAAGGAAGAAGGCGACGTCGCGAGCAGTAGCCGCAGGTAGGGCAGCGGTCTCAGCATACCGAGTGAGGTGGTCCACGGCGACTATAATCCATCATTCCCGGCGGTCGTGAAGGGGAGCGGCCCATATAGGTCGATGCCCACACGATCGAAAGGGCCAGCCGGGCACGGTAATGGCTGTAACGGGGCAGTCGAGGGTCGAGGTGACGACTTCCGCTGCTGACAGGCTGTGCAGGAGCGAACGTATCGACGAACAAAGTTGTACATGCCCCGCCAGTAGTACCTCTGGCGTAGCCGCTCGTAGGTTTTTAGCGATCCAGCGTGAGCGCTTTGAGGGTCGGCGTGGTAGTGCGCACAGATCTCAGACCGAAGATGGCGGGGAATCACGAGGAGCCACTTTCGGCCGTCCGGACGATAGTTGCGGCGGTACAGGAGATCGTCGCGGATGGCGAAATGGGAAGCTTGGCGACGAAGGGCCCGAGGGAAGGAGGACGTAGAGTGTGCACGAAGGGCATCCAGCAAGGAAGAAATCCATGGATCCTGGCGTTGTTGATTGGGCATGTCGATAGCAGTGAGCGCTGCGAGTGGGGAATCATACACGAGGGAAGAGGGCGCAGGAGAGGGCAGTGGCGAGCGTGACAAGGCGTCGGCGTCGGAGTGCTTGCGGCCCGACCGGTAGACAACGGTAACATCGAATTCCCGAAGACGGAGTGCCCAGCGGCCAAGGCGTCCTGAGGGATCCTTGAATGAAGGAATAAAGATGATGATTCAGCACCGCCACCAACGACGACGAAGCGCTAGCGCCGCCCGTGAAAGGCTCGTGCTGGAGAACTGCCGCTTGTGTGCCGGGCTCTCGCCTCGCTGGTTCCTAGACGACTTGCGCCCGGGTCTTCGTTGCCGGCGCTTCAACGTGCCAATAAACCACTCTTCATTTGGTGGAGGTGCTGGGTCATCATCTTCATTCCAATATATATATATATATATATATATATATATATATATATATATACACACATACAGGAAAATGACACTCTGCGTTTCCTCAAAACTGGCCGGCATTCAGTAGCCATTTCTTCGAGTAGAATGGCTTTTGATCTCTCCAAAGCTTTTGATCGCATTGAACATCAGGCGATCATGACTGCTCTATCCCCATTGAATGTGGGTGCGCGCACGTATGCCTACATTCAAGCACTCCTCACTGACCGCACAGCTGAGACACACTTCGGCCCTCTGTCTTCCCCCTCCTACACATTTCAGAGTATCGGCTCCCCTCAAGGGTCCGTCCTTTCCCCCTTTCTCTTTAACATAACCCTCATACCCCTCGCCCGAAAATTGGCAACTATTCCCCACCTGAAGCACACTCTATGCCGACAATATCACCCTGTGGACCACTCACGGCAGTGAAGGCGACATAGAGAGCACCTTACAGGAAGCAGCCACCCTCACCCAAAATTACGCACGGACCATCGGACTGTCTTGCTCCCCAGAGAAGTCCGAACTGCTCCTCATCCGTCCTAAGAACCACCGCTGTCCCCGCTCCCCCATTGCCATTGAACTGAATGGTGACCCGGTACCTGAGGTTGGCACCCTCCGTGTATTGGGCCTGCACATCCAGACCGATGGCAAAAACACCACTACCCTCCAGAAACTCAAGCAGGTTGTAGGCGCGGTATCGCACCTCATCCGCAGGGTTTCGGGACGTCATAGAGGCATGAAGGAGCGCGACCTATGTCGCCTCATTCATGCCTTTGTCCTCAGCCGTGTGCTGTACACTACCCCATACTTACAACTATCCAAACATGACATAAACGCTTTGGATGCTTTGATTCGCAAGGCATTCAAAGTAGCACTTCATCTTCCCCTCAACACACCCACAGAAAGATTACTAGGCCTGGGCCTCCACAACACGATCGGGGAACTGATGGAGGCCCACCGACAGGTCCAATACATCAGGCTCACACAAACTTCCACAGGTCGGTATATCCTGGACTCCCTCGGCATCAGAATACCGGCCAACGACCCAACCCTCCTCGCCATCCCACGACCCCTTCACCGGGAGCTTCTCATTAGGCCGCTCCCGAGGAATATGCACCCGTCCCACCATGAGCAGCGCCGCAGAGCCCGTGCGAAGGCACTCCATGGACCGTCGGCCCCGAGCCGGACGCCGTATGGGCGGACGCTGCCTGCACGGGTGATGAAGCGATAGCAACTGTGGTGGACTCCTATTTATCCGCCCTTCTCACACTACCTCTCCCTCCAGACACCTCCCCAGAAGCTGCAGAGGAAGCCGCCATTGCACTTGCTATCACCCGCACGGAAGCGCGGTACATTTTAGGTGATTCTAAAACTGCGATTCTAAATTTTGCTCGAGGCCGAGTCCATGTCCCTGCTTTTGACATACTAGACTCGCCCGATGCACCCCCGCCCGCCAAGGGGAGCTGATATGGGTGCCCGCGCACTCCGGGAATCCCGGAAACGAGGCTGCCAACCTTTTAGCCCGAGGTTCTTTAAACCGGGCTCAGGTGGCCTCGGATCGGGGATTCACGAAGGAGCGCATGCACACATTCAGTGAGCTGACCCAGACATACAGAGCCTCACGCCAGCTCTACCCCCCGCCCCACCCCTCCCTAGATGACAAACACGCAACACTCTGGCGCAGACTATAGACACACAATCTCCCCTCACCCCTTAACCTAGCCCACTATCATCCATCCTTTCCCACTCCCGCATCATCATCATCATAATTTATTTTCCCTTAAGGACCCCTAGGTGGGGCACTACATAAGGGGGGAGCAAAAATACGAAATCACAAACAATAGGAACATTTGAAACATAACAGTAAAGAAGGCAAAACAATTGCTAAAAGAGCATTGAAAAATGAAAAAGGGAACAATAGAGAGTTTTAGCTGAGCGTTTTTACGGCCAGCGGAGCGGAGCGGACGAGCGCGGACGCCACTGCGCATGCGCAGTGCGCTGGGGCGGCGAGCGCGTTTACGGCGCCCCGCTGGGAGGCCTTCCTCAGAGGAGCGCGCGAGCGTGCGTAAGCGCGCGCGGGCGTGTATGGGTATTCAAGATGGCGGCCGCCAGCACGACCGCTGGCAACGCTGTTTCGTCGGTTACGACCGCGGCGATCTTCTATCTCGGACCATTTAAGTCTCGACAGGAGTAGCGGATCTTGCAATATGCTTTTCGGCATCTTGGAAACGGATATAAGCAGAGCAGAAGCAACTAAATAAGCGCGCGAAAGAACAACTGACCTGGCGGTTAGCACTTAGCTTCATTTTCGTAGCGTCGCAGTCGCAAACATTTTTTCTAACGCAAATATTCCTCTACTGCATCCAAAACACTCCTATTTTAAACTAATATAGAGAAAACAAAAGAAAATTACATTTATTCCGCAGTTATAGCATAACAAAAACAAGCGCGACGCGTATTCATATTACGCTAGCTCCAATTCTGACCACGAGATGGCGCAACAGAGCGCGCCGATCTTTTCCGCTCGGGCGGGTTGCGGACCCGCCGAGCTAAAAGTCTTTTCTCGCTCGACGCTCCGCTGGTGTATCCGCTGGGCCGCTCAGCGCCGCTGGCCGTAAAAACGCTCAGCTAAAACTCTCTAATCACATGTACACTGTGGCCATCACGCTATATATACAGGAAGAAAACGGGAACACTGATTAGCAGACAAGGGTTCAAAAATGTAACATGTGCAGAAGTGGTACTGAAAATTGTCGGGCATTACACTGTAAGTGCGCTAACGAAAAGGATGAGATAAAAGCAGGGTTTTGAATTTATTTGCATCGCGCTCAGTTACAACTGCTTCAGGCAGCTCATTCCACAGTTCAGTGGCGGATGGCAGGAAGGATTTTTGAAAGGCATTGGTGGAACCATGTAAACGCTGTAGGCTCAGGCTGTTAAAAAGACGACGAGATGTTCTATTGGGAGGGAGTAGAAGTCTGCAGTGCAATTGAGGAAAACTGTAGTATAACTTGTGGAAAAGGCAGAGTTGGGAAATTTTACGGCGAAAAGACAGAGGCGGTATGTCAAGCGATGATTTTATGCCAGAAACACTGGTTCTGCGATCGTAACATGAAGTAATAAATCGGGCTGCACGACTTTGTACTGATTCTAATGCTTCAATTAGGTATGACTGGTGCGGGTTCCAAATGGGTGAGGCATATTCTAGTTTAGTACGAATGAATTTTTCATAAGCGAGTTTGCGGATGAATGGAGGGGACATGGCTATGTACCTTCTCAGTCTGTTGAGCGATTTTGAACTTTCAGCTACTATGTTTAAGATGTGCTCGGACCATGAAAGTTTGCTAGTGATTGTTATTCCTAAGTACCGGTAGGACTCGACTTGTGTTAGGGGGACTGACCTTAAAGAATACTGATAAATTAAGCTATTGCGTTTACGTGATACTGTCATGTACTTGCATTTTGAAACGTTTAATGTCATCAGCCACCGGGTGCAGCAGTTGGTTATTTAGTTGAGGTCATTTTGGAGGAGGACTTGATCGTTGTTTGATGATATGCGTCGATACAGAATGCAGTCGTCTGCGAATAGGCGAACTGACGATATGTTGCAAGGAAGGTCGTTAATAAATACCAAAAAAGAAGAGGGCCGAGCACAGAGCCCTGAGGAACACCCGAAATGACGTTTGTAGCTGAAGAATGGTGGTTGTCTATTACAGTGCGTCGCGAACGGTTAGAAAGGAAACAGTAGATCCACGATAAAACCAGCGGGTCAAGATGAAGGCTCGAAAGTTTGGCCATGAGGCGACGATGGGGTACGCAGTCAAATGCTTTACAAAAGTCCAGATAAATGACGTCAGTTTGAAAGCCGGAGTCGAGATTAAGGTGAAGGTCTGTTGTGAATTCGAATAGCTGTGTTTCGCATGAAAGGCCTCGGCGGAAACCATGCTGATTCGGAAAGAAAAAGAATTGGCGTCAAGGTGTGACGCAATGGCTGAATACAGTACGTGCTCTAGCAGTTTGCAAGAGATGCACGTCAAAGAAATGGGGCGATAATTCGAAGTGTCAGAACGGCTGCCAGATTTGTGTACAGGGGTTACGGTGCTATTTTTCCAGTCACTTGGAATTGATATTGTGGCGATAGACTGATTGAAAATTATCTGTAAAATCAAACTGGAAACCAGTTTGGTACCTTTTAGAATTTTAGGCGATATTTTTTCAGGGCCTGGACTGCTACAGATCTTAAGGTTATCTATTAGTTTCGCTATGCCTTCAGACGTGATCGTGACCGGCTGCATTTCGGAGTAGTTAAAACACGGTTGGAAGGGAACATCGGAAGTGGGTTCATGAGTGAACACAGAAGCGATATACGAATTCATGACTTCAGCGCACTGGTTACCTGGTACATGCGAGCCATCAGAATGGGTCAATGACATGTGTGGCGGGCAGCGTTTCGGGGTTATTATGCTCGAAAATTTTTGCGGTTTGTCGCGTAGAATAGTTAGAAGGTCTTGGTGGAAGAACTTTCGTTTGGAGCGCTTCAAGTGCCCTATGCCCAGAACCCTTCGCTTCTTCCCTCCACATCCTTTCCCTCTGCCCGGCGGACCCTCCCCCGCGGGACCTAGAGAACCTCAAGACCTGGGAGGACTGGGAGACCCTGCTGCGCTCGGAGGACCCGGCCGTGCAGAGCATCGCCACCGGCCGCGCTGCCAGTGTTATGGACCTCAGGAACATAAACACTTGAGTGCAGTGGGGTCGTGCGGGGACCCTGGGGCGTGCCGCGAATTCCTGTGTAAATAAAGTTTTTTCTCTCCGTCTCTCTTCGTCCCTTTATCGTGTCAATTGTTGTGTTTACGACGCCGAACTCGCCGCACTCGCCAACAATGACTCGCTCCAAACTGAGCGCAGCGCGCGCGGAGCATCAGTGCCGCAATCTCCCCCAACCCTCCAAAAGGACACGAACATTTGCCTTTTGAGAGAAGCGCAGCGCTGGCCGCGCCATTCAACACCCGCCGGGGAACGAGCTCCGCCAGTTAGGGAGCAAGCGCATGCGCAGTCCGTGGCTGCGCATGAGTGATTTTGCTCAGGACGTCTCTACCTATATACGTCGGTATGCTGATGACTGTACTATCTAGCTCTCCATTAAGGGATCCTGTGACCATGAGTGCCTACAGTGCCCTTTAAGTACAAATTTGTTTCCTTCACACGTAAACTCAATCCTTACCAGTTGGATAATTTCGTTTAGTTCATACTGTAGAAAATTGTTAGGGCCCAAGCAGGACAGACATGTATCGATAAAAGAATCGCAGATACAGAACACAATCAAGAGAGGTGTGCATAAGAAGAAAAGTGACAAGTGTTGCTAAACCAAGACAACACCATAATATGATTCCAATCGGATATTGTGCACGAAAAAGAAATTGCCGACGATTGCGTTGCTTCCTAATGCCAAATTTGAGCTCATCAGCTGTTTCAGCTTTTCGATAGATTCAGGCAAAGAATTCGAGCAGGACATGTATGTACAATTACAGACAGCTTGTTATTTTTCACACATATTCCTTCTCCAAGAAACGCTGCACTAACAGTTCTTGATTGTCATGAAGGAGGATTTGTGGACGGAGAAATAGATGGATATATGCTCGACTTGCTGCCCCAATGCCTGGTTCTCAAATACGAGGTCTGCGCAAGTATTTCGCGAGGTTCTCATAGGTGTGGGAGCCGTTACGAGCGAGAGGAACGGGATCCTCTCCCGCATAAGTGGTAAGAAATTCCCGCTTGTCTCGATATCTACATTAAAGTAGCCACCCACCCTGCCACCCTGGCAGGTGGCAGCGTTTCTGGCACAACGTTGTCAATGCCAAGGCATGCAGCGCACATCTATCCCTACCGGCACGTAGCTTAAAGCACGATTGAGATGTAACTGCTTGGCGCGGAATCACTGGGCCGCTTCGGAGCCATGCGTCTCGCTCACTTGACTGCAACGAGACGTCTGGCGAAGGTGTGGCGGTGTAGCTGCCACCGCCGACGCGCGCGTGCGCTCGTTCAACCGCTACTGTGAGACGTCACGGTTGCTATGCACAGTTGCGCCCCCCACTGGCGCGCCGGTTGCTAAGGAAGGGAGGAGGTTGGGCTTTTACTTTCTCCTTCTCCTTTCCAAGCCCCTGCTCCATTGCTACTATTATGATACTATATAGTGCCTAGAATATACTGGCTAGTGTGCGCAGCGCGCGCGTTTCGTACGGGAGGGCGAGGCCCCCGCCGCGATGCCCGCGCGGAGAGGCCGCAAGGGGCGCTGCCGGTCGGGAGGGTGCGCGAAAGCCGCCGGACTCCTGTCGTCTGCTGTCGCGCCGATACGGCAGCCTCGCGTGATTGCTCGTGTGAAATCAATGTTTGACAGACATCATCTCTTGGATTGTGAAGCTGGAAGACGCTAAACGTGAGCAAAAACACCCTGAAATGTTAAAGGCTAAGCGGCAATGCAAAGAGAGGACGTGATTTGTTCCGTTGTGTCGAAGCGGTTATCGGTGAAGAAAAGGTATCTTTGTTCACTGCACAGGCGAACCCAGCACGGCATGCTGAATGGGAAAATAAGATGAAAACATTTCGAGAACGAATGCGTCGAAAGATCTTTTCAAGATTACGGTGAACGGCGTCGTGAATGAACTCACGCCTGAAGCCCGATGCTGTCCCTACAGTATTCGAAAATTATCCACCTCATCTTGTGCCTAAAAAGACGGTGAAAAAGAAGGTGCGAAACATTTGCGACCAAGGACCGGTACCTAAATAACGGAAGCGAAATGTTGAGCTGGTGGATCCCGAGTTGTGCTCTGCAGTCGACGGTGATGATACGCGGGTTGACCCTCATTGCGTCGCTTGTGGAGGCGCATCAGAGGAACTCCAGAGGCGTTCCGATTCCGAGCAGACAGACATTGCTACAGGACCGGTGTGTGATAGCGAAGCGATACTGCAGTGTCCGTGCCCAAGTTATGTTCGGCACCCGTTCGATGGAGTTCTGATTCCGGTGACATGGATGAAGTTGCCTGCTGCGTCAAATGGCGCTTTAACTTATGTCTGTTGCGAGACCGAAACTGGTGACTTCTCGAAACAATTCATCGAAAGAATGGCGACTTTTGTAAAAACTTTGCGTGAGCACGGTTCTGTAATTGCCACAATTTACTTCCGAGGAAGAGAAGAGGAAAAGCGCGTGCTTACATCCCGCCATGAGGCAGATTAATCTAAGAAATGGCTCTGCGTGGCCTTTGTAATGGATGCGGCATGATTCCTGTTGCAGGCTAGCACACTTCATACAGAAGTATGCACTTTGCAGAGAAATGCTTGCTGACCACCGATAGAAAAGGAGAGTCTTGCTTGCAGTGCAAATATTTACGGAAGCTCTCGCAGAACAACATGTACAAAAGAAAAAAGACGAAAGATCCTCGCAGTGACAAAAAAAAATCAAGAATTTTTCTCGTGCTTTGAGACAGACAAAGAAAAGCGTGGCCAATGCTCAGCAACATGTGACTCAAATGAAGGAGCAAAACAATGCACTGAGCGAAGAAACACTCGAGGCAAAAATGCAGTCACTCCCGAAGAAGCAGCAGTTAGCTGTGAGAGCTTGTTTCCTGGCCGTAAGACGAAAGTCTCTGAGAGGCATGCCTTATGATGATGCCTGGATTGTGGAATGTTTGCTAATGAGGAGCCCAAAGCTCTGCGAGCACCTTCGGAAGCAGAGCATTATGATTTTGCCTGGGCGAAAATACTTGCAAAAAAACACGAAGGCTTTTTAGGCTTTAAGCGAAAAGACCAAAAGCATGGACACGTTCAGCCATAATCGTAACAAGTTCTCTTTACTTGGAACTTTTAAAATGTATATAAATTATAGGCTGCAATGGATTCATAATAGCGAAGTGTTTTGTCTGTTTCCGTACTAATATACTCAAAAGCTGTAAGTTTGATATCCTGCCGCTTTGACAAGTATAAAATGTGCTACTCTATCACACTCAAAGTTAATTTGTATAGGTGAAGCCTACACAGTGTCTATCTGTTGCTGGCTATCTGTGACAGTGCCTATCTGTTGCCACTGCAATTGAATACGCACTTTACCGTACTTTCTGTTGGCCAAAAAGCCTTACCCCCACTCGCACTTCCCCTTTGATTAAACATACTGCATTCATTCTATTAAACCGAATTGTGCGTTTTGTGAAACGTGTTTTTTTTTAGCTTGAATCCCATCAACCGTTTACGCTCCCGTGTGCTTACACTTGGTTTGGTTAGCCCTTTTCAACCGCCCCGACGCGCCCCGACGCGCGAACTCGCCCCGACGCGCGCGCTCACCCTACACCCTCCCGCACCACAGCGCCGCTACGCGGCCGCCGCGGCAGGCATCACCGCGGGTGCCACCGCGCCGCCCGCGCTCAGCACACTAGCCAGTATATTCTAGGCACTATACCATAGAGTAACATAAAAGTAAAGAGCGGACACTCGGGCCCTTTCGCGGCCGAGTTCGGCGCTTCCCCGTTTCCGCCAGATGGCACTGAACGTGCAAATAAAAAAAGGAAAAAGAGTATGGTCTTGGCATATCTTGGCTTGCAGTGACGTGCGCTGCGCGCCTATGGCCGCAGTTACGTCAGCAACAGCGGCGTCTTTTAAATGCGTCAAGCCAACGGGCAAGCACGCCCAGGCGGCAGTGTGCGACGGACCGACGGTGTGAGCGGCTGTATTTTTTTGCGGCGTCTGCAAGCTTCGTGGGCACGTCCGTTTTGTGTTCTGCTGTGGTGCTGCGACGGTTGTTTCTTCCACCCCGTGAACTGTCCAACAAGAAGCTGCAGCTGTCGGCCTTAAAGGCGGCGGCGGCGGCTCTTCCTAAGCACTTCCAAAGAGGCAACAAAGCTGCGTCAAGGGCAGATGCCCACCACCAGGTTTTGACAGTAGAGCCTCCAAGATTCCTGTTTAGGCCTATCATCTCTGAGGCCAGTGCGTTTCCCCGGGTCCGCTAGGTGCGCTGTGCACAAAAGTCGGCCGCTGGGGCCTACGGGAGTGTCCGCTCTTTACTTCTATATTACTCTATGACTATACTATAGACGCTTTACAGCGCGGGAGCATGGGCGCCACCATAATTGGTCACGTGACCATTCCGCCATCGCTGGCCTTCGGGCCTTCTCGTTTCGACGGCTGCCGGCGCGCTGGTGCCCGGCTGCAAGACTTTTCTTCGGCTCTCGCTGTGGATAACGAGCTGCCGGACGGCACGAAAACTTTGTGAGTGCGCATAGAATGAGTTGAAGGTGGAAAATGTTTGCTTCAACCATCTCATTTACTCGTCTCCTTCGGACTTACCGCATCGGTTCGAATGTGTGAACAGACCGCGGTCAGCTACCTGCGCGTTCATATTTATTGAGGCAATTCACGTTTTAACACTATCGGAGTACTGCATAGCTTGTTGAACTGCAGATTAAAAGCGAGCCAATGCCTGAAAGCTTGCTTTTTAGAGGTCGACATTTTTGCCGAATGGCGGAATATGTGTTCATAGCTATCGAGAACGTTCGCTGCTTGCACTGTGCACGCGACTTACAACCGAACGTACAGTCGCGATCAATTTGAAGGTGATCGTGCGAGCATCGACCGGCACGCCTTTCAAGCTACATAGCGGCCGATATCGGAACTGCGACGATAAAGATTGCGTGGCCTTCTTTCCCTCGTAGGCTCTTCCGGGCTACAACCGTCACCCCTGTGACTACCTCGGCGCTTTTGTTTCTGTGTTTCCTCTCTTTCTTGGAAATCATGGGTCCGCGCCGTTGCCTCATACCGGGGCCGATAATATGATCGGAATGAATTTAAAGGTTATCTCATGAAGCGTGACAAATCATTAAGACAGCGTCTTCGCGTGGCACATTTTTACCACACAAATGCAGATTTATGATAGCTTCCCTCGCCCTTTGGCTGTTCAATGAAGCACTGAAGCACGGCAATGAAAATGCCACGCAAGGCGGCTTTTTCTAGCATAGGTTGACGCTCGCACGATTAACTTCCAATTGATTGTGTCCGGTCTAACAGTATACGCAAGATTATGACACGTGCGTATCTGTCTGCTGATGCGTAAAAAAAAGCAACGCAATTTCGGACTTGCTTGTAGGGAGTGAAAGCAGCTCAAGGAACAGCGAAGAGAGAGAGAGGGAAGCTAATCTGATGTTCCCCTCGCCACGGAAGGTGATGACGTAACGTGGCGCTGCTCCTTGCCTCGGTCGCCGCTCGAGCGATCACCTTCATATTGATCGCCACTGTACGCGTGCGTGTGATCGCCGGCCGATAGTCCAGATATTTACTATATCCTCGGTTAATATTCCGGCTCCCAAAGAAAGAGTATGGATGTTCTTCGAGGGCTCCTTCAGAAGTTCGGCGACCTTCGACCGTGCTCTCTTGCTAAGTAAAACTGAAAACTGCTCCGGAGTTCAGCCCCCGCAGATGTAGCCAGCCGGAATAAGCGGAAATATGCAAAGTCCTGTCATGATAAATTTCACCGCTGTCCCATGCATCAGCGCACTTCTGTAGAGGTCTGCACTGGACGACAGAATTGCATGTTGAAGTGCCTCCTCTGAGGACTTTTGCAAATGCTCAGTTGCCGCTTCCACCGTGCTAGCGTTAAGTACGCACGGCAGTTTAGTGAGCACATGCGGACGCCAAGGAAGCACTTATTGCAAAGGTCTAAAAAAAGCACCGATCATTCGATGTATTGGATCGGTGTTTGTCGAAGGTGAGAAAGGTGACAGGCATGTACGCTCGTTCTGCCATTACCGCAGCTACTGCTGGCGCTGAAATAAACTGTCGCGCGGCGTTTGTTATATGCTTATTTTCTCGTGAAACAACACATTAACGTTCTTTTCTGCTTGTAAGCAGCATGAACTCGCAAGACAGCTCCTCCATAAACGGCGGAAATTGTGTCGCGGTTTCCGTTATGTAACAAGCGCGCATATTTTTCCGACACTACATCACAGGGATATTAGCTCTAGATATTAATTCAGCAAACAACTAAATTCATTCACAGCTAAATTAATTCAATAATTTGCATGACATCCGTATCACAGCTGGGTTGTTTAAGAGTCACTTGACGTTCGTACACAGGCTGCGCAGCAGCGTTTCGCACTGCGCGCCGATGCTGCTAACGCTGGCTTCGAACGCCAGAAGTGGCACACTAAAGCCCCTCAATGAAACAAAAGTAGCGAAAAGCTTTGAACTTTCCGACACTGCAGTGGGAGCACTTGCTGGCCAGCGAGGACGAGGAAGCGCAACGATTCCTTGTGCGCCGAGCCACGATGGCAGCAGTCAAGTGCGGCACCCTGGACCAAGGATCGACCACGGCGCCCAGTGACCCGTAAGGGTCACGAACACCAATTTATTTACAATAAAGTTTTTTCCATCCATTCATCCATCCTCTCCTAGCGCGCCGCCGGGTAATCGAGCCTCTCATTGGCTGAGACACCATGGTCACGTGCTAGCGCGCGCTTTTTTGGCTCCGCAGCAGACGCCGGCGCCATTGCCAGGGCTTCGCTTCCTTTTGCAACACAGTTTTTGTGGGAGTGTTTTCCCAGCTTCGATGATGTCTACGCGCTGCGGCGACGCCAAGCTTTTGTTGCGCTTGCGGGTGCAACAGCCGAGGAGGCAGTGGGAAAGGTTTTTCGTCATTCCATCCGCAAAAAGCAATGCGGCTCACCGAAAAGTTTGGCAGCATAGGATCGGCCGGGAAAGCATTGATAATGAGCTGGATCCCTGTCTTTACGATGCGAGTGCCGCTCTTCAGTTGTCAGTCGCGTTTTTTTTTTTCGGAAGATTTGGTGTGAAGCGCGAGCAACTGCAGTCTTTCTTCGCACTTAATGCCGTCTGGCATGGTTGTAGATGGATTCGTTTGCTCGCGGGCTACGAAAGCCTTGCTTTTCGTTGTCTTAGCCCCGCCGTTCACGCTGCTGGCTCTGCTAAGCTCTGCAGGCGTAGCTTTGATGTAGCGCGCGTTACGTGGCGTATTCGTGGTTGATGTCGGATTCGTTCGCGGGCTCGACTCAGAACTTGCTCTCCATTTTGTTTGAAGTCTGCTGTTTACGCTGCTCGCGGTGCAGGTCTAGCTCGCTTTTATGTTGCGCGCGTCGCTGGACGTATTTGTTTTGTTGCAGTTGGACACCTTCGCGCACGAACTCGATTCCAAAGGGGCGGTTCTTGCTGTTGAAGCCCCCCTTGTTCATGCTGCTCGCGGTGCAGGACTAGCATTCATGCTGCGCGCACTGCTGTCCGTATTTGTTGTGGCAGGGTTCGTACCAAAATCAGTCGTTACTGTGCCCAGGAATAGCGACTGAACTGTCGCTTGAATACTCGATATCTGCTTGGATAATACTTGAGACTGCATGCGAGGACCTCCGTCAAACATAGTTGCATACATTTTTTTGTGTGTTTTCAACTTTCGCGTGAAGCAACTTCTTAAACGGACAACGTTTTGCTTCGAAGTGGACTGAGTGAATTCGAGTTTTTGTTTTTCAGCTCGAATTTTTTTCGTGCTGCGTCGACCGAAAGCGATTAACGAATGGCGGCAGTCCAGACTGCTGCGCATTATGCATGGCATTTACACGATTGAAGACAGTGTCCTCTCATAAGCCATTATTGCGTATGCTGACCCAAGATGACAATCACTTAAACAAACATTAGAGTGGGTCATAAAGCGCTGTAGCTGCGCGCGATGCAGCGGTAGAAAGCCTTTTTTGATTGCTGTTACTCAACCGAAACAATTAACCCTACATAAAAATTCTTCTCGTCACAACCGTGCAACAGTGCTCAACTAGGGCATCGTATTCACCTAGGTATTTACAAACAAACAGTAAGAGACTACCGTCAGTCGGTTCCTTTTAACGTTAGCCTGCGAAGTGTCCGAGATATATAGTAAATCCCAAACAACCGCTAAGCTTTCCTGCAATAAAAAAATTACAACTCATCATCATCATCATCATCATCATTTATTGAACCCTTAAAGATCCCGTCTGGGACATTACATAAGGGGGGGGGGGAGACAGTGGTGTGAAACGGTCATACAAAGGCATGTAAACATAAAAAAGCATAACAAAAAATAACAAGAATAACAAGTTTGACGTGCAATTAGCGTCAGGTAATTCAAATAGTACAGAATATATAAGGCAAAGCAGTAGTATATAAAATTAAACATTAAAATGTACGGAAATTAAATAAGTGGGAAAACACTTGTGGGGGGGAGGGGGTGGGTCGCAATGGCACAAGCAGTTCAAATTGCAGGCAGAGCATTGCGAGGGAAGTAGCTATAGTTGGTTCAAGTGGTCTGTTATTTGCTGCCTAAATCTGGCGGGATTAGTTTCGATGACAACGGTATCAGGAAGATTGTTCCATTCTTCTATGGCGATGGGAAGGAAATATTTGTTGAAAGCGTTGGATGAACCGTGCAACCGCTGAATGCTGAGGGAGTTGAATAATCGGCGAGATGAGCGTAGGGAGCAGATAACAAAGTTAGGCGTAGTGCAGGGAAGTTAAAGTATAGTTTGTGTAAAGGACAAAGAATTGATATTTTTCTGCGGAGTGCTAATGGTTCAAGGCCGAGAGACGATTTTAGATTGGTAACGCTGTGTCGAGACGAATATTGCGACGTTATGAAGCGCGCTGCCCGATTCTGGATAGCTTCGAGCAGTTGTATTAAGTAAGCCTGGTGAGGGTTCCATATTGCTGAGGCATATTCCATTTTAGCGCGAATGAATGTTTCGTATGCTTGTTGTCTGATGGATGGAGGGGACATTGATAGTGATCTTCGGATAAAGCCAAGTGCTCTGGAAGTGCTTGCGCAAAGTTTGATAATGTGGTCTGACCATGTTAATTTGTTCGTTATTTCGACGCCAAGGTACCTGTATGAATTCGTTACTGACAGCGCCACAGAGTTCAGGGAGTACTGGAAATTACTAATGGAACGTTTGCGTGATATGTGCATGCATTTACATTTCGAAATATTAAGCTGCATGAGCCAATCGGAGCACCATTTCTGTATTTTATTTAGGTCATCCTGTAATAATTCCTGGTCAGTGTTATCAGATATGCGGCGATAAATGACGCAGTCATCCGCAAAAAGACGGCCAGATGACGAGATTTCAGATGGCAGGTCGCTGATGAAGATTAGGAAGAGCAGCGGAGCAAGGACGGAACCCTGGGGTACACCGGAGATAACTACGGTAGTTGCAGATGCGTGATTAGCGATGACGGTGAACTGCGAGCGATTAGACAAGAAACAGCGAATCCAGGAAGAGACTAAAGGGTCGAGTGACAGGCATGCGAGTTTACAGATGAGACGTTGGTGAGGAACGCGATCAAATGCTTTAGAGAAGGAAAGATGCTAGGTAAATGGCGTCTGTTTGAAATAAAGAATCTAGACTTAGATGAAGATCAGTTGTGAATTCGAAAAGTTGTGTTTCACATGAGAAGCCTGCCCTGAAACCATGCTGTTTGGGAAAGAAAAAAGTTTTTATCGAGGTGATTTGCAATATTGGAGTACAGTATATGCTCAAAGAGTTTACACGAGATGCATGTTAATGAAATGGGACGATAATTCGAGGGGTCAGAGCGGTCACCGGTCTTGAAAACGGGCACAACTTTGCTTGTTTTCCAATCGTCCGGAATTTGGCCGGTCTTTAGAGATTGGTCGAAAATGAGCTGCAGGATTTGGCTTGATAATTCTTTGGTTCCTTTTAGGATTTTGGCAGGTATGTTGTCCGGTCCTGGGGAAGTAGACGGCTTGAGACTTTCGATGAGCTTAGAAATTCCCTCAGATGTGATGGTAACAGGTGGCATTGAAGCAAAATTAAGTTGCGGTAAAGTAATCCTGTTGTCCGGTGGTTCGTGGGTGAAGACTGAGGTGAAGTAGGAATTCATAGTATCAGAGCGTTCGGAAAGCGGAACATGTGTGCCATCTTGTCTTTTCAAAGATATGCTGTATGAGCTGTTTTTGTTGGGCGTTATCAGATTCCAGAATTTCTTTGGGTTTGAGCGCATTATGTCTAGCAGATCATGATTGTAGAATTTTCTTTTAGACGACCGTAATAAATGAGTGTATTCGCGAAGACTGGCGAAGTATTTGTTCCATTTCACAGATGATGTAGAATTTTTGCATCACGGAAGAGGCGTTTTTTTTCGCGATAATTTGCGCAAAGCGTTCGAAAACCAAGGCTTAGTGGCGTCACCGCAGATGCATATGAGTGGTACGTAAGCGTCAATGAGCGACAAAAGTTTGTGTTTAAAAAGGCACCAGTTTTCGTTAACGGATCTCGTTGACATCGATAGGAGGAAAGCAGCGAAAAATTGTTCGAGGTCGGAGTTCACGCTCGCTAAGTCGGCATTACGATAATCGCGGATGTATTTGACGAATGGTTGGCGGGCGGATATTTCAATGGTTAGGTCGAAAAACAAGAGACTGTGATCACTGAGTCCACTATATTGCGAAAGTGATTGGATTAATTCTGGACTGGAGACAAGAATGAGGTCAAGGATATTTGAGCCTCGTGTTGGCTCATGAACTGCTTGGAAAAGGTTGAAAGTAAGGACGAGTTCAAGGAAGTCTTTAGATTGGCGAGACGATGCAGTCAAAGCTTCCCAGTCGATATCCGGGTAGTTGAAATCGCCACAGAGTATGAAATTCGCGTGAGGAAGTCGGGAATGCAGGTCTCGAAGCACACACTGAAGGTCCGTAATGAAAGATTGATCTGTGTCAGGTGCTCGATAGCATGCAATTACTATGTTGGTACGAGACTGAAGAGAAATTTTAAGACATAGTATTTCGCTGCGGCAATTAATCTCAATTAGAGCGGATGGAATGTTAGATTTGACAAGAGCAAGAATGCCCCCTCCCCTGCGACCTATTCTATCTCGCCTGTAGAAATGAAAGGACCGGTTGTCTTGCAGCAGTTCTGCGTCTTGAATATCAGGTGTTAGCCAAGATTCGGTAAACACTGCAATGTCAGTGTTATGATCTTCAAGGACGGTTTCAACTATTTCTTTTTTTGGCAGGTAACTACGTATGTTGGTCATCAGGACAGAAGCTTTCTGATAAGTTGCGGTAGGACGCAAGCATTTGGATGGTTGGACATGCGGTAACAACGGGACACATGGCGCCTTGGCTAATCGCTATGACTTTAGGTCTATAATGGAATCCGTTTCAGCGTTGAAAGTTAACTGTCTTTGGCCGATAAGTAACTTGTCGAAGCGGATCTTAAATGAGGCGTTGCTTTGTTGGCCATAAGAAAAAAGTTTTTTCCTAGCTTGTCGGACTTTCGCGGAATAGTCCTCTCGAACTGAAAATGAGGTGTCTTTAAGTTTATGCCCTGCAACAAGAATTCTTGATTTATCTTTAAAGTGTGCCAGTTTAACAATTATTGGGCGGTTTTTGTCTGTTTGGAAACGGCCCAGTCGATGCGCGCGTTCGATGTCTTGGCTATCAATAGTAATGTCTAGGTGTTCGGAGCAGAAGGAAATAATGTGTGCTTCAGACTGTGCCCAACTTTCGCTGGGTTCATCCTGAAGACCGAGGAACAATAAGTTCGAGCGGCGCAATCGGTTTTCAGCGTCGTCTCACTTGTTTGTTAAAGCTTTAACGTTTGAAGAAAGTCTGGCCAAGTCGGTGTTATTTATAGATGCAGCTGCATTTTCCGGATTGGATTCGACTGTTTTTTCCAGTGTTTCGACCCGCGCTGAAAGACGGCGGACCGAGTCTTCAACGTTTGTTTGAGCAGAACGGATCAAGGCAAGCTCTCCAATTACCGTGCTCTGAGAGGATTCAATGCGTGATATGGCTTCGGAAATTGATTCTAGAGACGGCGGAGCTTTGCTTTCGGTCGGGCCTGGGTTCAATTCGACGTCTCCAGATAATATGAGCAGGAGACAAGTGAGGTGGACGTTGAGGCAGAAGGGGCAAGCAATATACAGCAACCGTTTGCAACAGTCAATGGCGTCAATGGGGCACGACACCGCTAGCAAAAACGGGTCACTAGAGCGGCAGGAAGCGGCAGAGGGTAAATAACTAACCTGCAGTAGGTGAAGAAAGGGCGATTGCATGACGAGTTCTGATGCGGTGGAGTGCCCCAAATGGCCCCAGTGATACAGCGGCCTATGTAGGTGGCTGGTTCCCGCGTTCGTGCCCGGTTGCCAGATGACAGGCTGGTCCACCACTGGAAGCAGCGGATGCAGGTCAAGGTGGTCGTTGTCGAAGAAGTCGTTGTCGGCCGGCAGCCAGGAGGACTCAGTGGCGTCATGCGTCGCGAAAAAGCCTGAGCTCTCGGCGATGATACTTGAAGTGGCTGGAAGCCATATCAGGATAGCCTGCAGTAGGTGAAGAAAGGGCGATTGCATGACGAGTTCTGATGCGGTGGCGTGCCCCAAATGGCCCCAGCGATACAGCGGCCTATGTAGGTGGCTGGTTCCCGCGTTCGTGCCCGGTTGCCAGATGACAGGCTGGTCCACCACTGGAAGCAGCGGATGCAGGTCAAGGTGGTCGTTGTCGGCCGGCAGCCAGGAGGACTCAGTGGCGTCATGCGTCGCGAAAAAGCCTGAGCTCTCGGCGATGATACTTGAAGTTGCTGGAAGCCATATCAGGATAGCCTGCAGTAGGTGAAGAAAGGGCGATTGCATGACGAGTTCTGATGCGGTGGCGTGCCCCAAATGGCCCCAGCGATACAGCGGCCTATGTAGGTGGCTGGTTCCCGCGTTCGTGCCCGGTTGCCAGATGACAGGCTGGTCCACCACTGGAAGCAGCGGATGCAGGTCAAGGCGGTCGTTGTCGAAGAAGTCGTTGTCGGCCGGCAGCCAGGAGGACTCAGTGGCGTCATGCGTCGCGAAAAAGCCTGAGCTCTCGGCGATGATACTTGAAGTGGCTGGAAGCCATATCAGGATAGCCTGCAGTAGGTGAAGAAAGGGCGATTGCATGACGAGTTCTGATGCGGTGGCGTGCCCCAAATGGCCCCAGCGATACAGCGGCCTATGTAGGTGGCTGGTTCCCGCGTTCGTGCCCGGTTGCCAGATGACAGGCTGGTCCACCACTGGAAGCAGCGGATGCAGGTCAAGGTGGTCGTTGTCGAAGAAGTCGTTGTCGGCCGGCAGCCAGGAGGACTCAGTGGCGTCATGCGTCGCGAAAAAGCCTGAGCTCTCGGCGATGATACTTGAAGTTGCTGGAAGCCATATCAGGATAGCCTGCAGTAGGTGAAGAAAGGGCGATTGCATGACGAGTTCTGATGCGGTGGCGTGCCCCAAATGGCCCCAGCGATACAGCGGCCTATGTAGGTGGCTGGTTCCCGCGTTCGTGCCCGGTTGCCAGATGACAGGCTGGTCCACCACTGGAAGCAGCGGATGCAGGTCAAGGCGGTCGTTGTCGGCCGGCAGCCAGGAGGACTCAGTGGCGTCATGCGTCGCGAAAAAGCCTGAGCTCTCGGCGATGATACTTGAAGTGGCGGGAATCCATATCAGGATAGCCTGCAGTAGGTGAAGAAAGGGCGATTGCATGACGAGTTCTGATGCGGTGGCGTGCCGCCTAGGCTTGATATAGGTAAGTAGGAACCTACGCAGAGCCGATTGCACGAGCAAACGCGCTTTTAGGAGAATATAGTATTGCAGCATTACACCGCCATCTATTCATATAAAGCCTAGGCCGCACGTCTATTCGTACGTCGTACCACTTTCTATTGACGGAGTTAATTTTTTATTAAGATTTGGCAAAAGACGCCGGTCGAAAAACAATATTTCGATGTGTTCACTGCTGTGCCGCGAGCTCGCTCGCGCATGCTATTTCCACCTTGTGCACTGCAATCAAAGCGATCGCAGTTCAAAAAGTTCCGATAAAGCAGTGCAGCATAAGTCAGGGCAGTTGTTTGAGTATACCAGTTAAGTTCGCGGTGCTGTACTTGGTTTTGCCGCATCCGGTTTGCGTTAGTGGACTGCCCATTAAGTTCTTTCTCTTGTGCCCTCCGCACATCTGCAGAGAAGGGGGCTTAGTCGTACTTAACCCAGCGGGATAAGGGGGGCGCCGGATAGCGCAGGATTACGGGAAAGGTCAAACTCCCTTCAGGGACGGATTCATTAGGTCGCATCCTGTGTGCACCTGCGTGCAGTGAGGCGGACCCGCGTCGCAGTGCGTGGCTTTTGTCCCATGTCTGCAGCGGCGTGCGTTGACAGCTTGAGGCGCGGTCAACAGGATATTGCCACGACAGCTGCAGGCATGGGGAGCGACGATGCTGAACAGATGGGCTGAAGTGACTTTCCTTGAACTTGGGTCAACCGGACGTTGGGAAAGTGAAAGTGTTCGCGAAGCTCGCAGCAGGAAAGCATTATTCTCCAAAATCGTGGTGGTAGAAAGTGTACATATGTGTACAGTGTATGCCACGATGAGTTACCTTCTTTCCCCAATCATTGATTGGTTGTGTTATCCTTTCCAAATTGCTGATTGGTGATGTTTTCCTTTCCCCAATAATTTATTGGGTGGATGTCTGTGCAGCAACCCGATTGGTTATTCTCCCCACCGAGGGCGGTGACATAGGGTTTAAAACCAGCTGTTTCGGCAGGACCGAGGGCTGGTTTCGTCACGTAGAACTACGAGCCAGTCAAGTGTAAATATGTTTTCTCCTTGCTTGTATCTTCCTTTGTGCTTTTAATTGTTATAAAAAGTTAACCTCTCCAGAAGTGTCCTCTTGCAATGTGATTGAGGAATTCGAATCTGCAAGACGTCAAGCATCCTACAACAATTTGCCTCTACGAGATCAAGAGACGGAATATCAACTATACCTATAATTTTTTATTCTCCCATACCATGATCGCAGTGTGGCTGAATCGAAGGCAGAAAATGCAAACAGTTGATTCGAGTGGGCGGTCCACTGCGCGCCAAAGCGCGAGCATTGAGGAACAACACTCTGACGATCTTCTCGGCCGCGCACGCCACTTCCACCGCTTGCACCGAATCAAATCGATCGCAGTACAACAAGTTTCGATAAATGAATCCAACGCTGTTGGGGTAGTTTTTTGAGTAACTAATTTTTTAATCTGCCATGCCATGATCTCATTTCGAGCGAAGACAAGGCAGAAAACGCACGCGCGGTCTACTGCGCGCCAAAGGGCGAGCGTTGGGAGCGCCTGCTAGCTTCACCCGGCCTAGGTGACGCCACCGTCGGCGCCCGGGAGGAGCTGAGAGAAGGAGCGCCTGCATAGGAGGAGGAGAGACGAGATGTCGTTACTTTTAGACTAGGGTGCCTATATGTGCGCGCGCTCCGCTGAGGGTGAAGACAACTGCGTCGTCTGCTACGGCGGCCGCCATTGCCATGCCCACTTCAAAGGCGCGGGGCGTGCGCCAACATGCTTTGTGCACGGCCGCTGCAAAAGCGCGCTTGTCTTCGCAACCAAAAGAAAACACAACTGCGTTTCACGCCTTTTCTAATGAAGTGTAAGCAGAATAGGATTGTAAGGGGCAACTGTCCAAATATTTTAAGATTTGGACGGTCGTTTCTCCTAGCACACGGCGACTCGGGTGCTATAGATTGGAAAGAGTTAATAGAGCGCACTAGGAACCTAACTGCAGGATTAAAATTAATTAATAATAACAGCAATATCATAAGCAGCTAGATTGCATTCAATCACTCAAATGTGTCACAAATTAAGAATGCTCCAATTGCCTTAATCACATTTATTGTCAACCTCAGTAATAGAATGACAATTTTTCGAAGAAGAAAAAAGATTAATGTGCTTTACGTACCTTGTCCTAAGAAATAAAAGCCAGCGCATTGGCCACACGTACACGAACCAAATATCGCAGTACCTGGGCCGCGCATGCATGCATTGTACACTGAAAACTCCAAATATCTCCAGGTATTTTTATACGCATGCAGTCGGCCATTGGAACTTGGCGGGACCACTGTATATTGGTCAAATGATGAGGAAAGTTATTAGTCGCAGTGAGAATACATCCGTTTATACTCGAATGGAATCGAAATTGTGGTGTCATTGATAGGTCAAACTAATGAGTCGACTGCATTAGTATAATTCAACGTACACTGAAGACAGTGTTCTAAAGACAAAGTAATCTATTGCCGCGATCAGAGGTTAGTTGAAACCAAACAATCATTAATATTGTTTATAACCATGAAAGTTGTTCATTTGCCATGAAAAAATATTTCAGGGCACTTTGAAGGCATGTTTGCACAGATCATCCCTGTCTTCAAAACCTGGAGTCAATGCAAAACTAACAATGCAATTTAGGACACTTATCAGGTGTAAAAATAGGAACTCTGCTGGTGCTATAGCAGCATGGGTGTACTTCAGTGTGGATAGCAGCTTAGTTTAAATTAACTCCTGCATACGTCTTGGTCGCGTGACCGTTGAGACGAGGTTTTTGAAGGTGTCGGAGGAAGATGCGCAGTCTCAATCTTGCGTACCTATCGGTCAGCGTTTTCCGGATTTCTTCATCATGGCTTGCGCAGAACTTCAAGCGCGGTCGGTATGCTTGCATGCAGCAGACCTTTCCTAGGTATGCTGTAAGTGAGCGGAGAGGTGACTTCATTGTCACTAGTTTGCCTGTGCGCCATGAGTTTATTCCAACAAAGTGCTTCTCGTAGGTTTTGATTACTGGGATAAATTAGGTTGTCGCCTTCTGACACATATTCCTTCAGAGCAGTCAGAGAGGCATGTTCATCACTAGCGCATATCCTCGCATTGCTGGCAGCTGACAGACGGCAAGATTCATTTCAAAATGAAGCCTCCTATGTAGTGTAGAATGCTGCACTCTGTTGTGGACAGTTCTTCAATGAACAGAATTTCTGAGTCATTTATCTCATCAGCTTCCACTTCTGTCCTTTCTTTCTTTGCCTGCGAGAGAAGGTCTACCAGATATTCGCGGTCATCGAGATCGTAGCTCGTCGTCCGTGGGGTAAATAAAAACTGGCCCACGCTCAAAAGCCTATGAACGCATTTCATGTCATACGCACTGGGCACAGATTTTCTCAGTCGAACCACCGAAAAGAGGTTCTCGAGACAATACTGTGAGAGTCTGCTGGTAAGAAAAAAAATCGTACTCCTCATTTTCCAGCAACACTTCTTGGAGGTGGTGGTGCACTGCGGCGCACATCAACCCGGCATCTTTCGATGTGCGCCCGGTCACCACCAAGAGAAAAGGCGACAAAGCGAACGCACGTGTTACGGCCGCCGCGCTGCCGCGAGAAAGGGCATGAAGATGGCCGCCGATGGACTGTCACGGCCGGCGAGGCGGCACTCGCCCTCCCAAAGGGTGACTTCACCCTAGAGAGGGCGCGCGCGCATCGAGGCACCCTATTTTAGACCTCCTTGTGGCGCCATCTGTCGTGGACAAAGCAAAGTGGTCTCTGTAAACGTAGAATAGGGGTAGTATGCTCAGACAGCGCTCCGCCTGAGGCCGGGCATGTCGCCGCCGAGATATGGCGCCACAAGCGATTCCTCCTGAAGCATTCCGCGGCTAAGCGCCTGTAGTTTACAGGGTCTGGAAGTTATTTTGCCCGAATGCGTCAGATTGAATTAGTTCACGCGGACCACATGACAAGAATTGTGCCAAAGCGCGTTCGCAGTACGTGTTAAAAAAGAAGTGCGCCCTATTAAAATATTACAGCAGCCGTTTTGGGACGAATCGCCGATCGGGTTTGCTTCCCGCGGGTCTTGTAAAGTTCGCGGCTCATCCTCGAATTTTCTTTTCCTCAGTAGACGCATTAACACTAAGTTCAGCTACCCACGGCTGAAAAGAAAAAATTAAGGTACGCAAAACGTCTTTAATTTGTTGGAACCCTTTTGACATTTGGAACGATATCATTCGCTTTATGACTATGAAAATTACCATACCTCGCCAGTGTTTTCGCAAAAACAGAGTCGTTTTCGGCCGCTATGAGAATACTTTATTTTATTAAGTGGCTAAAGATGAACGCACTTCATGATGTTTATCAAAAACAGGGAAGTGATGGCACAATGACGGTGAAAATGTATTAACACAAGCCAAATATTTCCCCTAAGAAAACTGTATTGGTTAAGAATGATTTGTAGAACCTGTGCAAGAAAATAGGACTTCGCATGCCAGAACAATATTAGAGAAAATATCTTGCACATTTAGCAGCTTATTTAAATGTTCTTACTTGTTTTGCGATGCTTGGCTGCTATCCTTCGGCTTGGCTTCTCTGAATTAATGCCCTTTGCAAAAAAAGCAGCCGCGTAGTCATGTAGAAGATAACAATCTTCTTCCTAACATCATCTGCATGCTCTGCATGCTGGGAGATTCTGCATGCGGGGAGATTCGGAAGTATCGTAGGCACAGCGCCTTCCGACAAAGTGGGCCTTCCGCGTGGAACGCGTACTTCTTGCCCATTGATGATGTGAACGTAGTCCTTGATTACGTACTGCGGCTGAAAATGCAGTTCGCACACTGCGCATGCTTCGTCCAGTTTCTTGTCAGCACGGTGCAAGTTCCTTTGCCACTGTTTCCGTCGTTCTTCGTCCTGCGGGACGTTGAAAAGGGATGCTTTCGGTGCGTTTTTGACGCGACTGTAGCCCGTCTAGCACTTGGGCGCAAAACAGTAATTGCGGCGACGATTAGCCATCTTGCTGCGGACCATGGGGCAAACGCATCAGCAGCAACGCGGACACGTGCTTTCGTTGCGCACTCACACAAGCAATAACACGCGGCTAGCAACGGCACAGGCAAGAGAGGGACTGGCTGGAGCGCGCGAAACTACAGGATGGATGGATGGATGGATGGATAGGAGCGCCCCCTTTGAAAC
This sequence comes from Amblyomma mixtum, assembly GCF_055824585.1. Lineage (NCBI taxonomy): Eukaryota > Metazoa > Arthropoda > Arachnida > Ixodida > Ixodidae > Amblyomma > Amblyomma mixtum. The sequence goes on along the minus strand of NC_143021.1, from coordinate 78,044,903 downwards.
GGGGTGGTGGCAATTGCCACCATACTCAGCTTTTCTTTATTTATTATTTTTTTTTTGTTTACTGTGTTGGCAATTCTCATTAAGATTCTCCATCACCTTTGCCTACGGTTTCCTACTATTCTAACCTTATGCCACATCTCTGCTTTTCAGCCACCAATCCTCCAATCGCTTTTTGCTGACTTCCACTGCAGATTTATTTACATGACCATTGTTATCTTTAAACCCTAGGGCCTCAGAAAGAGTGACTGTGCCTGCATCGACATCCGGATGGATACCATCACATTTGATTATGAGGTGTTCAATTGTTTCCACAGATCTACCACACACTGCACATGTGTCATCTTCTTCGTTAAATTTCTTTTTGTAGCTGCGCGTTCTAAGACACCCTGATCTAGCTTCAAAAAGTAGGGCACTGCCTCTTGAGTTATCATAGAAAAATTCTTTCCTGATCTGCCTTTTCCAGAATCGATATAGTTCTACACTATGTTTCTTTTCCATTGAATTCATCCAATTTTTAACTTCCGCGTTTTTGACCTGTCGTTTAATGCTCTTTCTTTCTCCGTCCTCATGACCGGCATACTTACTGGTTAGTTTTCTAGTTCTTTTCCGCCACTGTGAGTCAACGTTCTTTCTGTATAAATATTTAAACACCTTAGCTGCCCATCTGTTATCGTCCAATTTCCTCAGGCGTTCTGCATATAGTATTTTACTCTTAGCTTCCCGCGCCTCGAACGATGCCCAGCCCATATCCCCTTGTACTGCCTCGTTTGTGGTTTTGCCGTGGGCACCTAGTGCTAATCTTCCAACAGCTCTCTGATTTACGTCTAATCTCGACTGAACTTCTGCCCTTAAGCACAGAACCGCATTGCCGAAAGTAAGTCCCGGAACCATTATTCCTTTCCAAATACCTCTTAGTACTTCATATTTGTTGTACCCCCATAATGCCCTATGTTTCATTATCCCGGCGTCTCTTCGTCCTTTTGCCCTAAGAGCCTGTTCATGCTTTTCCGTGTATATCTGCCCTTCGTTTAGCCATATCCCGAGGTATTTGTATTCGGCCACTTTGGGTATTTCGTGGCCTTGTATTGTAAGCACCTGATCAGTTGTATCGTTAAAAATCATCACACCTGATTTAGTTGCGCTAAAACTGAATCCTAGAGCGTCTCCTTCGTCTCCACAGCAATTAACCAAAGTTTGTAAATCTTCCTGGCTATCTGCTAACAGTACAATATCGTCCGCATACATTAAACCCGGGAGTCGCTGCTCAACTACATTTCCGCCTAATCTGTACGTTAGATTATAACCCAGATTACTTTCTTCTAGCCTTCTTTCCATATTTATCACGTAAAGCATGAACAGCAGCGGTGATAGAGGGCAACCTTGCCTTAATCCTTTGTGCACCCCTACAGTTGTGGTACTTTTTTTCCCTTCTCATGTAATTTCAACTTCATTATCTCGGTAGATTTCCTGTAGAAAATCAATTACCTCACCACCAATACCTAAATCTTTCAATATGCTCCACAGGAGTTCACTGTTCACGTTATCGTATGCACCGCTGATGTCCAGAAAGGCTATAAACAGAGGTCTATTTTCCGCCTTAGCTATTTCTATGCATTGGGTAAGCACGAACAGGCTATCATCTAACCGCCTACCCCTTCTGAACCCATTCTGAAGTTCTCCTAGTATCCTATTCCCTTCTACCCATGACTGCATTTTTAATTTCACCGCCTGCATTGCCAGCCTGTACATAACAGATGTTATCGTAATCGGACGGAAGGATTTTATGTTCATCTTATCTCCTTTCCCTTTATAAATCAAATTCATTTTACTCTGTCTCCAGCTGTGCGGAATTTGCTGATTTGTTATGACTGCCTCCAATGCTTTTATCAGCGCGTCCTTGCTTCTTGGGCCAAGTTCATTAATCAGCTTAATTGGAATTTCGTCTATCCCTGCGGATGTGGTTTTAGGAATATTCGCTTCCGCCTTTTCCCAGTTAAGACTAGTCAGTTCTAAGCTGTTCTCTTTTGTGCTGTCCTGTGTTGCCGCCTCACATGGGGAGATTACCCCATTGGCGTCACTAAAAGACGCAGCTATAAATGACGTAATGTAGTCGACAGCATCGTCTCCCTCCAAACATTTTCCCTCAGCATCTATAATCTGTTCCTGCTTTCTTTGATTTGTTTTTCCCAACCAGCTTATATGGTTCCAGAATTTTCTTGGCCCCCCTTTATTTGCCTCGCGAACTTCAGCCAGCCATTTATCAGAGGACTGCTTTATTTTAGCCTGAACTAGGACCTGAACTTGCTGTTTCTTTTGTCGATAAGATTCCCATTTTTTTCCTATTTCCTCTACAGATAACTGCGCCCTCTTTGCTTCTCTGTGTTCCCTTGAAGCCACCCGTCGTTGTTCGATGGCCTCCTTAATTTCCATATTCCACCAGCTTCGTGGCTTCCTCTTTCCTCTCCAGCGGTTAACTCCTTTCACTTGTTTCATTTTTGTAGCGATGAGCAGTTCCAACTGATTATAATCCCAATTTTCCATGTGGCGTTTCTCAATTACTTCTATATCGGCTGATATTAGCGCTATTTGTTCATCATTTAATTTTGCGTTGTCTTTTGGACTTCGTTGCATTTCTCTTTTGACTAGGGCTCCCAACTGTAGACTAATACGTTTATGATCACTTCCTAGGCTTTCCTTCCCCTCTTCGTCTATTTCCATTATTGCGAGCTTGCTATAGATGCCCTGCGACATTAGACAGTAGTCAATGGTTGTTTGCCTGTTACGGGATTCCCACGTGATTTGTCCCTCACATTTAGTTTCTCTATTGACAATAACTAAGTTCTGCTGCTCACACAAGTCTAGCATTAACTTCCCGTTACAATCTGTGTATCCATCAGATCCTCGATGTGGCCGTTCATGTCTCCAAGCAAAATAATATCGACACCGTCTCCAATCTGCTTTATATCGTCATTGAGGCACTTAACTAGATCCTTGTTTTCTTGCCTGCATTTGTCCCCGGTCCCTAAATAAACTACCCCTAGCCATGTCCTTTTGCCAGCAATTGTACCTGATACCCAGACATGTTCTTTGCAAGTTGATTTTATTCTTTGCCAATTTGTTCCTTGATGTATCAGCATACCTACTCCTCCTCCCTTCTTCTCCGTTGTTGTTCTGTTGCACCCTTCCCAGACATAGCCATCAATGAAAGGTGGATCTTCTAGATCCCTCAGATGTGTCTCGCATAGAGCGTACACACCTACTGCTTCGTCCTTTAACTGCTGTTCTATTTCTAGCCATTTCTAGCAAATCTGCAGCAGCGCCTCTAGCGGCCGCCACTTCCGGCGACGTTGACGGCTTCAACGGGAAGCCAGCGCGGCATATGGCTGTCAGCACACTATCCCTATTCTAGTACACCATTGCTTTCGCAGCTTAAAGGGTGTCCACTGCTGGTTACAACGGGCGACGGCAACGCCGACTGCGACGGCGACGCCGCGAAACGCAGAAACGGGTGTCTAAGAGCTCCGCTCTAAAATGATGTTTTCGTCATCAGGTTTATTTCTTCGTTAGAATAGTCACCAATCAGTACAACTGGTATACATATAATACTGACGCGTATGCGGGCAGAGGGCTAATGAATGAATTCACCAAGACTGCCCGAAGGTAGGCGAAAAGCTGTGGCAATTATTGACCCAGAACATTGGATGGTTTGTTTTTTGGGGTTTAACGTCCCAAAGCGACTCAGGCTATGAGGGATGCCGTAGTGAAGGGCTCCGGAAATTTCGACCACCTGGGGTTCTTTAACGTGCACTGACATCGCACAGTACACGGGCCTCTAGAATTTCGCCTGGAAAGAAATTCGACCGCCGCGGCCGGGATCAAACCCGCGTCTTTCGGGTCAGCCGCCGAGTGCCATAATCACTGAGCCACCGCGGCGAAACCAGAACACTTGAGAGTCAACGACTCATGATGCTCGGTTATTTGTGACAATTCTGGAATAGCATCATACGGCAGCTTGTTATTTAAATAAAGTAAAATTCCGCCACCGCTCCGGTCCTTTCGGTAAACACATTAAGACTGGTAACCATTGATGTTAACCGTACCATGTATACTTGAGAACCACGTCTCCGTAAAAGCAAGCGTGTCAAACCTATGATCCAGTGAATCTAGATCTGTAACGATATGAAAGTGTTTTTTCTTCAAACTTCTAATGTTGACATAAAAAATGGACACACTGTCATTAGGGTTAGAAGCAGGTCTGTGCAGGACAGAGCTGAAGGACAGGCTATCGTGATCCACGTCGTCGGGAAGGCTAGCCGTCAGCGTGCAAAGAGAATATAAACAGATGGCATATTTCGAAAAGGCGCAGCAGCTCATGCTATCAGATCAAGGTCCTCGTCGCACTGAATGCGGATGACGCGTGTGCCTGACGCCTTGCGCACGAACAGCTCGCCGCCCCTTTGCCAAGCGCACTGATAGCCTTTTTATTTTGCTCTGTCCTTCATAGCCCACAGCATTCTTATTTTCCGCCGTAAGATTGTCGAGAACGAACACTTCGGAATTACTGTCCTGCAGAACATCCCTATTTGACATCCAAGTCTCGCATGACATGTGAGACGAAGCGAGCAAGCACTACGGGTTTTTAACAGCCATGCTGCTTAAGCCGGAGATTGTTCCGTTAGTCGTGCGCAGCGCCATGTTCGCCATGCGCAGCGGTGGCTGTGTTAACAGTACTGAGGTCACCCACGGACACCTAACGCCCCCTACTGCTATATTATTAGTTGTCGTCCGCTGCGACAGGGGGAGTTAGGCGTCCATGGGTGGCCTCATTACTGCGAACCACGTTGACAGCGCCGTATCATGGAAGCTGCCATCTTTGATCACGTGTTCATGCTGCTATTAGACGCCTCCTGATTGCTCGGCGCGCGCCTCGTCGCGAAGGCTGCTGCATCTGATGCTTCGGTTCCGACAGGCAGTGTTCCGGATGATACGGTTGTAAAGGAGTGGCAAGACGACGCCATGGTTTGGCCAAAGCTTCGAAAGACATGTGAGAAGCCTAATTTGATCACATCAGGTGCTAAAACGTGATCGTGCTTCATGTCGCAGCGAGCCTCTCAGCTCTCCCTCTTCGAGCCAAAGGATGTATCGCCTGAATGCTTGCCTTTGCACCCGCTGGAGGCTTTGCTGCATGTTTTTTTTATTGTTATGGTGTAAAACGAATGGCTTCAAGTTGTTTCTGGGAAAAATATTGCCGCCGGCTAAAAATACTCTTGAAAGAACCAAAATCCAGGATTGGGGCTTCTTCTTTTGCCTCGCGGTTGCCATACTTTGGAGGCTTCAGGAGCGCGTAGGTGCTTAACGTTCTGTAGAGTTGTAGGAACGTGGGCATGCCAGGATGTTCATTCTCCCGCCCTGCCTGCCGCACTTTGCCGAAAAATCTTTCCAATGGATCTTGGCGAAATTTCTCGGTTAGCACGTATCGGAAGTTGCATTCGCGTAGCAAGCAGTAACAAAGTTCAAAACCAGACAACAGCGTAACTCTAAGCCCTTTAGCCGTCTGCCGCGTTAGAACCATGTCGGCAGTTATAAGGCCGTCCACAAGCTCTTGCTCCCATTCGTTCAGCCACTTCAAGCCTTCTTGCAGTGATTCATATCTCCGCTAGCCTTTTTTACTGATTCTGCTGGGTGCCGGTGATTTAAGGCATCAAACAGGTCGTTAAGTCTTGTTGTAAACTCAATGCTGCCTTCACAGTTGTGTACGCTTTCGACACCTCGCTCATTGTAGTACTTCAGCCCATCTGCCACAGAAGCACTAAAAATTTCCGTAGCAAACTTCATCCGCACCTTGTCCATGTTGGATGGGTGTAAATGGTGGAAAGTTATCTGGGGAAAGGCTTTGAGTTCTCCTGGATTTAGCGGATCTTCTTTGAGCAGTGAAATATAGACCATTCCATCTAGGGCGCCGCCATTTTGGAGAGGTGGCGCCGTGTACGTTCTGTTCTTGCCCCTAGCGCCATGCTGGTATGCGCGCGCATTTGTGCTGCGCCCACGGTGCCGTACGGCGCCGTCGCAAAGTGGCGTTTCGGAGCTTCTGATTTTTTTTTGTGTGTGTGTATGCTAGAAAAGCGCCTGGGTGACGGGAAAAGCTTTTTGAGCAAGACTGCCGCCGTTTGGTTTAGTGATGGCCGGAACTTCATCGGATTATGGGCCCGGAGGCACTTCCACTGTCGTTCCGATGATTGACCTAGGCAAACGAAATTTGTTTACGAGTTGTTTGTCTGCTCTAGTGCACAGCAACGGTCGCACCTCTACCTACGACGGCGGTCGAAGAAGCGACACAGGCAGCCGCCAAGCTTCCTTTCTGCTATCTGATTGAGTTCGATAGACTACGATTACCAGCCAGCATGAATGTTTACGTTAGCCGCACTTCACTTTGCAAAAGTGTGCGTGGTGCGCAGACGCGAACTGTATTTTTGGACCACTCACGGTGATGAATTTCTTTCGTGAAAGCTGACCCGTATACACTTCACAATTTCAGGCAGGTACTACAGTGCACTTCTCAGCGAGATACGCGTCGTGTCAGATTCAGGCGTTTGATGCCTGGTGTCTTCTCTGCGTTTCAGCTGGTTGTCACTTCGAGATAAATGCTCGCCTACGAGCAGGTCTAGGTGGTAGGTGCGAGAATGTTTACTAAGCCAGAGCGTGCAGACACCGAACGAAAGCACTGTCTACGCTAGCTGACTTCGCGTATGTCACCATTGCTTGCTTCGGGGCTTGGCCACCGAGCGAGCGCGAGCAATGGTAGTTCTCGCTGCCTCGCCACTCTTTTTCGCGGAACGTGTCCACTCTTGACTCGTTGAAAGTAAAGTGTTGCGGCCCTAAATAAATGTCCGCACTAAACAGAGAAAGTTAGATGAGAGGTTGCATGGGTATTTGCCACACGGTAGTAGAAATTCGCCACGCCGCCGGCAGCTCGATTGTGCTTTGGTGAGCAAGCGCGTTTGCGGTCGTCGTTAAGCACGCTACGCGTCTTCAAACAAGTTTTGCAGATTCAGTATATTGACGACTGGTACAGTGAGGACACTCTTTTGCTTCTGCCAAGGCCCGGTTGTTCGCGGTAACAACACAGCTGCAACAACATTGCTTACTCGGCAGTGCTGTAATATCGCATATGATTTGCTGTCTTATTCAGCATGCTTTTTTAACAAAAACTTTAGAGAGGTCTTTTTTCTGCTTATCTGAGCTATCTACTTCCATTGCTCAGATTTTGTGACGTTCATACTTGTATGCAGGTCCCAAGCGGTACAGGCATCCAAGTGTTGTCACTGACTGAAGTGGACACACGTCCGGATGCCACACATCATTTTTATTTGCTGGAGAAGAAAGAATGTGGCATCAAGGAGGCACAAAATTCTCTCTGTTAACGCTAGCCAGCCAAAGACGTCGCTCGTCTTCATCAGACGAAAAGCTATGCAGATGGAACAGGTCGCAGCCTCACTGACGCCGCGGCTGTTGCTGCTGCGCACATGGCTCTGCGGCTAGTTTTTTCTGCTTGCGATAGTTGTTCGCGCAGCCAACAACAGCGCACTGGTATCCTGATGACCTCGGCTCACGATTCATGTTCACAGTCAGCGTCAAAACACGTAAAAGCTGTTTTCTCGTGCAAAAAAACAACAGCAGGACACGAACCTCACTCAACGAGTACCTCGCCGCCCACGCGTACCAGTCAGAGAGGAGGAGGAGAAGCTGCGGCGCTCGCGCGCCGGTTCGAGGCTATTTTCCTCCTCGCGCCGAAAACGGTCTATAGTCTGCCTATTTAACCTCCTTTCCATTTGCGTTTGCCGCCGCGGTGGCTCAGTGGCTATGGTGCTCGGCTGCTGACCCGAAAGACGCGGGTTCGATCCCGGCCGCGGCGGCTGGAATTTCTTTGGAGGAGAAATTCTAGAGGCCCGTGTACTGTGCGATGTTAGTGCACGTTAAAGAACCCCAGGTGGTCGAAATTTCCGGAGCCCTTCACTACGGCGTCTCTCATAGCCTCAGTCGCTTTGGGACGTTAAACCCCATAAACCAACCAACCATTTGCGTTTACACATTTCTGACTGAGTAGCCGGTTTCTGATACATTTAAACAGATGGGGAACAGCTGAAAACATGTACCACTTCCTCTCCGCGTCAGTTGGGTGTTCAAAGAAGTTCCTGCAGTCATTCATGTCACCACTACCACCTAGCAGCCTCCACATGGTGCGATTCGTGCTGGCTCCGTCACACACTACGCCGTTGACAATAGCCCCAGCGTCCTCGAAGAGCACAATGGCCTGCAAAAGGAGTTGGCATAAAACTGGGCCTCGAGCGGAGTTCTTGGAAGCACAAACGGCGACAGGCTGCGCATAGTTCGCCGTGAAAGGGCAAAACATGAAGACCAGTGCGTGGTCAGCCATACCGGAACCGATTTTCTTGTGAGTTCCGTCATCAACTAAGCTGTCATAGCTCAATGTCTGGGAGTTGACCAGCTTGCATTGCCGGACCTGCATGTCGTGGAGCAACAGCATTCCGTGCTTGGAAAAGGCGGACTTTTCACTTAATTTCTCCTTCAAGGCTGCAAAAAACTTCGAAACTGCGGTTCATGCCAACCGAAGATATGTATCTTCGAATGGTCTTGACGGATGGGAGAGGACGCACATCACTCTAGCCGAAGAACCTGTATCCGCACGGTGTACGAATAAGAATAAGAAAACACAACAGGAGCCAATTGTCAGTGTACTTCCTGCCTTTCTTCGGTTTCGGTCGGGCTGCTGACAAGCATTCTCGAACTAGCATTTCCTGCGCTTCTGGCAGGTTTGCGTTCTCACATGCTTTAAGCGCTGCGTCCTCGTTAACATCCCTGAACCTGTGTCGACATGAGGATGACTCCGACAGAAACTTCCTTTTACTTTTAAGGAGGCGTGCCTTCATTTTGCAGGAAGCAGTGCGCTGCTCCGTAACGCTTCAACAGGTTTTCTGCTCCCAGGACCAAGTGGCATCCTGACTCTGCGCTGCTTGGCGCGCTTTTCTTTCCTTGCCTTGTGAATTCTTAGCGTGTTCTCCAAGCTACAGGAAAAAATTCAGGGGGCACTTTGGCTCTCTAAAGTGCTGCAAGGCGAAAGCGTTTCCTGGCTACTGTTTGTTTTTGTTTACTGTTCTATTTTTCATTTTTTGTTTATTTATTTATTGCGCCTTTTCTTAATTTTATTGTTTTTTATTTTTGTTTCACACCTTATTTTTATTTTGTTTCATTTTTGCTTATTTTCTTATTTTTATTTTTTGTTTTCCTTTTCTTGACTTTAATTCATTTATTTTATTTATGAAGCCCATGCATTCACTAGATGCGCCTTTATTCATGCTGGAACCTTGAGCCTTTTAAGCAGTGACGCCGAAAGGTGGACGAATCTGCCGACGCGTCTGTCGACACGGCTGCCGACGCGTCTGCTAACGGCAGTATGAGGCATTAAAGGCTTTCGCCTTAATATGCGCAAGGTGTGTTCTCTTGCTGAATTGAGGGGCACCGGTTATGCCTGCAGGTATTGCTTTGATCTTTGTAGCCGCATTCAAGGCGCACATCTGCGTACTTACTACGACATGGGCCGCCAGGACAGAGGTGCAGTTCATGAAGATAATGCAGTGCCTGGCTGACAACGGCCCATTCCCCTTGACAGCGCAGCTGGCAGACATGGCAAATTTCACTTGTTTGGAGCTTGCGGCCTAGTACAAAAGTGCCTAAAGAAAAAGATTTTTTTCACCTGATGAATGAGCAGAGACTTCGATGGAAAGGGCTGTCCTGATGCGAGTAGAACAACTCCCAAAAAGCAGTAGCTGTGAAGTCCCTCCTGATGCACACACAATGGTAATTCCAAGCAGCGGTGGGCAGCTGAGCAGCCGAGGGATTTAAACACACCGTCCAATCATCGACTGTGGAGCTGGCTCGCACTTCCACTGCTCCAGAGTCCTTGCTGGGCGTTGTGTCGAGATTTCTTTGTGTCGAGTCTCTTCATGAAAATGGAAATTAGGAAATGGGAATCCTTTTCTGCAGAAGCAACAGTTAGATCTTCGTATACAGGGGCACAGGATGGTTGCCGCTTCTCATCATGCTGGGGTGCTCCATAGCCCTCATCATTCGTGCTCACTTCTCCTGCTTTACATAGTTTTTTTCTGAGCCTTGGTGGTGGCGCTGATTTCCTGGTCATGGCTGGCTTCCGCTTCTTTACGTATACCGGTGGGAAAATGCAGGGTATGGCGTCATGTGCCAGTACGGTCCTCTTTGGAACGTCAAGCAAAATTTTTGCCACCAAGCTCAGCAAAGTACCTTTTTAAGGCGAAAGCCTTTAATCGCTCATACACCTGTCCGTCCGTACGGCGTTATATCCAGCCCCCGGGGTGACTTAGCGACGACGACGGGCGTCCACCGAGATATACCTGAGACAGTTACTGCGTGATTTCCTTTCCTAAAATACAATTTTCATTTCCTTCATTACGGCACCTGTTTCTCTTTCTTCTTTCACTCCCACTTCCTCCCTTCCTGTACGGTGCGGTTCAGGTGTCCACCGAGATGACAGAGAATTACTGCGCCATTTCCTTTCCTCAAAAAGCGTTGCGTTCAAAGGGCAAGGCACCGCGCCAAACGGGTGGTGGCGTTCCGTGGACTCCCTGGCAGCGCTAGAACGCGCTGTCGCGTTCCACGCCTAAAGGCGAAGCTTAAGCGTAATTAATTAGCAGTTAATTAGTATTGAGTCGTTAATCGGTAATTAGTAATTAGTCAACATTATGTGACGTCATCCAATGATGACGTCACCAGAGCTACAGAGGCAGTCAAAGTGGTGCGGAAAACGCTTTCGCCTCTACGCACTTTGACAGTCAAGGTGCCCCCTGAATTTTTAAACCATCATTTCCTTCGTAAAATGCTTGCTGCAACGGCATCTTTCTGGCTCATCACACGGTATTTGCGAGGAATGGCTTCTGTCCACTCTTAACCGCTTCGGGTCGGAAGGAGCATGAAATGAAATTACCTTTTCTTTGCAGCTTGCGTAGCCACTGTTGCAGTTTTCAACAAAGCATTTGTGGCCCATTGCGGCAGCTTACCGACCACCATCGTGCCGCTGGGGAAGCTCTGGCGTAAAACCGCACCGCCGTGGACCGCATTCACCTTGCTTAAAGTCTCACGACGATGCAGCTGGTGACAGCGCAAGGAACAGTTCATGCCATGCGAACGTCTTTTGTGACGTAAACGAGCCGTGCGATAACTGTATGGTTGCTATCGCAACGAGATAGTTCATTTATGTTTTCTTTCTTCCGTCGAAGTTTCACGCCTTCATCGACACTGACGCTGCGATCAGCGGCCCGGTTCGGATGACGCGTCTGGCACTTTATCTGGTCGCTTGCGGCCAGCGCGTCGCCCGCGCAGTGTCCTCACCGATATACAGGGTGTTTCACGTAACTTGAACCAAATATTAAAAAAAAGCGGTAAACCGCGGCCCGCTGAAAACAACGATACATTGCTTGCTATCATGTGGCGCTTCTCATAATATTTTTATTGCGCTTAATTAGTTAATTAACTAAGATGAATTATTCAAATTTTCAAATATGCATTTTAGTGCCAAAACCGTTACGTTAGGTTGAAGAGCAGTTTTATAAACAACCGATTCAGTTTATTGTTGCATCGTGTCTCCAACGGGGTCCTTTTTTCCGGCATCTAGAGAGAGCCCGCGAAATATGGAAAAATACCACGTGACTGCGCTCGTGCGCTACCGTTTGCAGCGCTCTCAACGGCGCATCGAGCAAACGGAGCGAGCCTGCTGACCGTGGCGCAGTCACATGGTATTTTTTCATATTTCGCGGGCTTTCTTTAGGTGCCGGAAAAAAGGACCCCGTAGGAGATACGATGCTACAATAAACTGGGTCGGTCGTTTATAAACATGCTCTTCAACCTAACGTAACGGTCTTGGCACTAAAATGAATATTTGGAAATTTGCATAATTCATCTAAGTTAATTAACTAATTAAGCGCAATAAAAGGTATTCTCACGAGCGCCCCATGATAGCAAACAATGTATCGTTGGTTTCAGCAGGCTGCGGTTTACCGCTTTTTTTAAATCCTTGGTTCAAGTTACGTGAAACGCCCTGTATCTTACACCGTACTGCGAAGACAGCTGACGCTGAGGATATTCTTGGACACCAGTTTTAATTATGGGACAACTGTGGAACCTTTTAAGGTAGTACTGCTGTAGAAACATTGAATGTAATGGTCGATTCTTGCAATGCGTAGCAAAATCTTTCTTATGAAAGTTTGCCCATCGCTCTCATAAAGCAGTCAAGGCTGTCATTGAAAACCAATGAAGAACGTTTTCGACGACAGCAAAAACGCTAATAGCAAACTTAGTCGAAGCAAACTCAAACAGCATCGCTGTGCCATCAGCCTTACAGGAGAGTATAATCTGACCTACATTTTTTTTACCTTTCTTTTCTGGAAGCCTATTTAGGCCTTCAACATCACCGTTGGTCAGTTAAGCAAGACCCATTTCCTTAGCCAGATCATTGACTTTATGGCGCAAAATTTCATTATCACTTGAGAGCAAACCACTGGCTTCTGCTGTGCTGTTCCAAGCTATTCAATTGTTGCCGCAAGCTCTGGACTTCCTGTTTAGTATAGCCCCTCCTCTCAATTGTGTCCACTTTTTTCTTCAGGTCAGTAATCTCGCTCGTGTGTTTTCTTTTTCATTTCTGCGAGCACGTCATCGTAACAATCTGACAGATGCTGAAGAGACTGCTCCGTTTTGTGAACTGTGACCTTCATCTGCAGCAGTGTATCTTCCTTGCCCTTAATATCCGAGAGTTCTGACATCACACAACTCACTTCCGCCAGCACTTTTTCAAGACCCTGTGTGTCCTAGCGTTTGTTTCTGTGCACCCCTGGCACTTCTAGCGGCCGAAAAAGCAGTTGCACTGGAACGATTCGAGCCATCGACAGGACCGCGTCTCTAAGCTTGACGCCGGCTCACGATTTCATCTGCCATCTAGGGTAATACGACGTCCTGGGACTTTATTCCACCGGTTACGGCTTGGCGTTGCCTACACCAAACACTACCGTCACAAGTTTGGAAACAAAACTAACCCAAACTGCGTACAGTGATACACTACCGGGACTATTGGACACCTTCCTTGCACTTTCCCTTTCCTCCCCTTCCCTTTCCCATGTGTGGAGCAGCAGGCCAGGGCCATGTATTACCACCGGCCGACCTCTCCACCTTTTCCTCTCATTAAATTCCTTTCTCTCTCTCTCTCCCTCTACAAGTTCAAATACTCGTCCACAACCATTCGCTAGCACTCAGAACTAACAAATAAAACCACGGCATACAACAAAAGCAGAGCACGCAAATACGGGGGCAACGGTAGTAGTACTAGCGCAGCGTTAGAGACGGAAATAAGGAATTTTACCAACCTGCAGAGGCGAGAAAAAAAAATTACAGATAAGGAGAGCGTCCTTCCACCACCGCCGCCCCACCACCCGTGTGTTAACTTTGCTCACTGCTTGTAGCGAACCTCCGGAGCATTGCGTTTTTAATAGTCCTTGTTCTGAATAAATGACTGCGCGGCGATGCTGGTGCGCTGATTGTGAAAGAACTATAGGAACGCCGATAGATAGGAACGCTGGATGGATAGGAACGCTGGAGTGGTCTGGTCTGGCCATGCTTGCGCGTGACCTGAATGCGGGGTGCGGTGTACAGCGCCGACTCTCTATAGGGGCAACACTTGAGCAGGTTGTCCCAGGTCGGTTCTCAACATCGGTCAATTCAACTTTCTAATTTTCGGGAGTGGGTCAATTCTATTTGTGGAGGCAGGTCAATTCAATATTGAGACAAGGTTAAGCCTGTCTTCCACCCGAGCGTGCCCACATTCAACGGCAGTGACATTCGGCCAAGGTCATTCCAAATTTAAATATTGGGTGTCCTAACGACATATGGGACATGCCTCACGAGCAATACCATGTATTGCCATCCTTACACTTTTTTTTTACTTCAAAGTCAAATTTCGGATGTTCCATGCCATATTTGGGCGTGGGTCACGCGGGGAACGTGCCATGCTACCTCTCAGGAAGCGGAATTCAATTTTCGTCGATTTGAGGCAAAAGCAGGCATAAGCGGTGCTGTAGGGTCTTCCTGATGCCCGATGACTTTTAGTAGAGAAACTGTCGCCGATGTTCCCGTTTAACAGTCTCCACATATCTCTCAGCGCTTCCATTTTACGCAGCATGGTACCCAAGTGTCCTGGTACGACTCACTTCGTTTATTGAGCAGAAACTCACTTAAGTTCTTCGCAGTGAACTGCGGCCCGTTGTGCGTGACAATCTCACCCGGAAGGCGAACGAACTCCGCTTCTTTTCGGTAGTCTTTTCTGTCGCTGTTGCGTTCATCTTGAACACTTCAACCAATTTGGAGTGTGCAACCACCAGCACAAAAGGCCGTTGGTTGTCTGTGAATGCAGAATCCAGGTGTATTCGCTACCATTTGCGGCTCGGCAAACCTAAAATTTGTTGTGGGCCCTTCGGCGAAGCGTTTTGCGTCACCTAACAGGTACTGCAACTTTTAACCACTAATTCAATATTTCGAGTTAACTGAGGCCACCAGACATAACTACGCGCGAGCATATTCATATGGGTAACTGCGGGGTGACCTTCGTGGAAAAGCGCCAATACTTGTTTGTGCAAGCAGTGAGGAACAATCATACGATATCCCCAGGTAACGCACCGCTATCTACGGACAGTTCATGCCGATGCCCAAAGTACGGGGACAATTCGCTACCAGTTACATACGTAGGCCAGCCACCCCTGGTGTACCTTCTCTCATTCTTCTCAGTTCACCGACAACTGAGAAGCAATTGTACAGCCGCCCTGATATTTAATAATATAGCGCGAGCGTCGACCGAACTGCTGGTCAGCGCCTTATAACGGCGATAAGCGTGCAACAAGGCGAGAGTTCGCGCACGCGCACGAAGCCAGAGCGTCGTCCGCTACGCTGTTCCGAGTACGAGGACACACGCCCTTCAGAATATCAGTTCGCAAGATCCCGCCAAGTCGTAGAGCGCATGCGCATGATTAATATGTGAGACTGCATGAGACGTGATTTAGTTCTCTTTTTTTTTGTCTATTACGGGAGGCCAGCCTGGCGATGCAAAGTTATGATAAGAAAAAATAAAAGGAAAGAAATATAGCAGCACATTGAAACCATTGCCTGGATCGCGATGAACGGAGTTCCAACCAGCTCTTTATTCAGCTTTGTAGTGTCTCGACGGTATAAAAAGGCATGGCAACGTTTGAAAGCTGCGATGCCTTTTTATACCGTCGAGACACTGCAAGGCTGAATTCTTCAGCCCAAAGACAACGGCGAGGGCCCCTTTTTCAACGTGAGCATAACGATGCTTTGCTTTGCTCAATGCCCTAGACGCATATAGAGTGGTCTTCTCTACCTATCTTTTAAACCAGAATGGCGCCAACGACATACGCAGGTGCGTCAGACACAAGCCCTACCTCTTTGCTTTGGTCGTAGTATATGTGAAAACATTTTCTTGAGCCACCGTCGTCCGCTGCCCCACCATGGGAACTGATGGACTTAGTAGTTGGTATGCCATTACCAAAGAATATGATTTCGGCTAATCCTCAAAGGCGCAAAGCTGCCGCCAAACGACACGAGAAGACATCATACAAGCTAGCCCAGGAAGGAGCCATCCAACTATACACAGACGCCGCTCAGTTTCAATACTGCGCCGCTGTAGCTTGTCACGACTCTGTGTCAGATACCTCTGTAGTTCAACGGCTTTCCGAGGAACACACCGTCACCAATCTCGAACTCATTGCCATACGACTGGCCATTACTCGAATAGTAGAAAGACTAGATCCGGCTCCTTGCACCTACCATGTTTACACAGATTCACAAGCAGCGTACACCGCCTGCCGCGCAGGGGGAGCTGACTATGCCGTTCTTAACACTATTCGAACAGAAGCCCGTCGCCTGCGAGAGGAGGGCTACACTTTAATTATCAAATGGATTCCTGCACACGAAGGAATCACTGGAAACGAAAAGGCACACCAGGCAGTGCGCGCAGCAGCTCTTTCCGCACCTATGCCTGGATCCACATTCGTTTCCGCTTCTTGGCCCCCTGATGACGTTGCGCACCCGTCGTCACCCCATATGGATAGGGCGGAGACATGGCATCGCGCACAACGCTATCGTCGCAGCATACTCCAACACTTGGCCAACCCTGAGCAACTATATCGCCGTCCACATAGCGCATTCCGGAGAGTGGAGGCAGTGCTCCTTCGCCGAGCCCAGACCGGTCAGCTTCTATCACCAGCGAAGTTGCACCTCATAAACCCGCGCTTATACCCGACTCGTCAGTGGCCGACGTGCCCTGCCAGAGGCACGGCCGAACATATCCTGTGGAGCTGCCCTACCTTTGACGCAGCACAGGAGAGAGCACTCATGTCCCTGGGCGGGCTTCGACCTGGAACCTTGCAGGAATGGGTCGATCCGCCATCGCAGATCGGGCCATCAGACGCACTCCGGTTCTGGCGAACTTTTCTTTCTTTCTTCAAGGAAGATGAAGGGCCAGGCCATTACTTTCCGGAGCCGACCTCGGGACGACACTACCTTGAGGAAGAAGTGGACACCGGTACCCCACCCGCATTCCGACCTTCAACCCCACCCTCAACCCCACCCCAACCTCCATGAAGCACCTTAGTTCTGCCGCAAGGTATCGGCCTACTAAATGCAGAAATAAAGACGTTTAAAAAAAAACATTTTCTTCAGTTAGCCACTTTTTCCTTTGCTGAAACGCCTTCTCTGCCTCACGTGACCACTTAAAGCCTTTTCCCTGCTTGGAACGTCGTACAACCCTTATAAAAATTTCTATAGACAGTCCATAGACTGTCTATAGACTTTAGTCTATGAAGTCTATAGACTGTTTATAGACAAATCCTTTAGACTGGTCTATAGACAGTGTATAGATCTATGGCCATACACTTTTAGTAGACTTTTGTCTATGGACAGTCTATAGACAAAGGTCTACTGAAAGTCTATGGGTCTATAGGAAGTCTATAGACACAGGTCTATAGACAGTCTATAGACGATCTATAGAGTTATGGTCATACATTTCCCATAGAGGTGTCTATAGACACTTGTCTATAGACGGACTATAGACGACCTATAGACTTATGGCCATAGACTTCCTGTAGATTACCGTCTATAGACAGTCTACAGACAAAAGTCTACTGGTCCAGTAGACATATGTCTATAGACTGTCTATAGACATTTCATAGGTGTGTGGCCTGGCAGTGCTATAGACCTTTGTCTATAGACAGTCTATAGACCTCTGTCTACTAAACTGTTAGTAGACCATTATCTATAGACTGCATATAGACTGTCTACAATCATTGAAAAAGGTCACCAGACAGAGTTCACACATGAAACAATCAATATACTTACAAATTTAGTTTATTTCCAAGCTATCCAGGCTGGGAATATGCAATACATGCACCATAAGAATGCACCACAGTAACATAAAAGTTGAAAGTAACAGTCCGGCTAGTTTCCTCAGAGGCATTCTTGTGGCCTGTTGTCTGCAGTAAATCGTCCGGGCACGTTTACCTGTACAGCACAAAGGAAAAAAATAATATAAGAGGAACTGAAAAAAAAAATCCCATTCCATCTCTACACATGTGCTTTACAATGCAAGGCATATCCTGGCTATGCCATTCTAGAAAGGCAATCTTGATCTTTTGGTTTGGTTTTATGGGGTTCAAAAACCCAAGGCGACACAGGCTACGAGACGCTGAAGTGAAAGGCTGGGGAATAATTTCGGCCACCTGTGCAGAGTACACAGGCCTTTAGCATTTTGCCTCTATTAAAATGCGACCGCCTAGGCCGGAATCGAACCTGCATCTTTCAGGTCGCCATACGAACATGATAGCCACTGAGCTATCACGCCGGCTCAATCATATCAGTAAATACACGAAAGATTATATGCGTCGTCATAAAACATTGTAACAAAGAACCCTAATCCCTGGAGCACTCTACTCTGAATCCAGTACTGATACTGATTTCTGTATGGCAATACTGTTACAGCCAATACTGACCTCTTTATGCAATCCTTTTACTTTATTTGTAACAGAAGACTTCGAACAATTGTGCCACATATCTGCATTGACTCGCAAGGAGCTGTTAAGAATGCCACCTCCATAATATACAGATTCAGTGCACCTCACACAGCGATCCAAAAAGGAGAATATTGCAGCATTTATTCTTATAACCGCTATAGAAGAAGCGCTTCAAAATACCCTGCGTGAAGCCTGGTACACCCAGCCAAATTTTTAACTGGCTCGGGTGTTGCATCGCTAAATGCACCTTGTAAAAAAGGTGCCTTTCGGCTACACTGCTGGCATATTCATGCTGTAATTTAACGAGTGAAATGTCATTTCGTGCTTCCTTTTTGTTCATATTATGTTTGAGTGCAGTACTTGCGTGTTTAGATCAACGTTATCAGAAACATTCGTCTGCCACTACGAACAGCTGAAACAAGCGGCATACGCAGAAATGGATCTGGTCCATATGGCCTCATTCTCTGTGTAAAGTACCACTCCTTTCATGGCGGACAAGTCGTTTAGCCAGATTAGTGCGAATGCGCCACCAGAACCATTGCTTCGTATTCCGCTTGTTTCGGCTCTTCGTATAGCGGCAGACGATGAATATTTCCGATAACTTTGATCTAAACATGCACGTACTCCACTCAAACATTATATTAACAAAAAGAAACTATGAAATGCCATCTCACGCGTCAAATTACAACATGAATATGCCAGCAGTGTAGCCAAAAGGCACCTTTTTACAAGGTGCGTTTAGCGATGCAACACCTGAGCCAGTTAAAGATTTGGCCGAGTGTACGTAAGCTGATACTCAAACGGGCACAAGCTATACAAAACCAGCAGGCAGAAGCAACCAGTTCACCACAGATTTTCGCCTATAACTTGAAGCACAAAGACGGAACAGCATACTCATACATCTGCGCGCGCTCTTAGAAACAAGAGTGCTTCCATGCCGCGCTCATTATTCAGAATACTAATACAGCACACAGAGGCTGCAGCTGCGCCGTTTCAAAAGCAGTCGCGAGGTTGAGACAGCAAATTACTGTCACGATAAAATACCGTCTGAAATTCACTTAGTTTTTCCTTCAAGTGCAGCCCCAACAGCGCAGTAAAGAGGTGTGCTTATTGCATGGAGGTAGCCTAACCCAACGCTGCTAGAAAAATCAGCGAAAGCATTGAACGTGCTCAAAGTAGGAAGTATTTCAATGAAACAATTACAGGCGCAGCTATAATAACACGAGAGCTTAATTTAATTTTAGGCGCAAATAAGCGGCGAGTCACATCGGCGCTTTCGTAACGTAGAAGTCTTAAATCAGAAACACATACTTTGCCTCTAGCGCAAATGGTATTCGAGAAATCTGTGCACGTGTGAGCGGGAGTCATGAACGAACCACTCGGAACGAAATGTAAGCCACCTCTTGTCGAGCCGACCTTTACCCAGCTTTCAAAATGAAGTGCCCGCAAGCCAGCGGCGGCGGCCAACGGCTCTGATGACAGACACGGACGAATCCATACGTGTGCAACGAAGGGGAGATGGGATGGAGCTCGTGGGTTCTTCGCGGTGTTTGAGCACGCCGTCCATTCGCGCCGGCAACGAATTTTATTCACCCATCACACTACAAGCATTCCTCCAGCGCCGCTTGACTACAACTTTGACAAACGTCTCGCGCTCCAGTTACAAGACAACTTTGCTGAAGCGTCGGCGTCCACGACGCGCACCGAGCGAGCGTCCATACGTAGCAAGCAATGCACACCTCCAAAAGAACAGCACTCCATGGTCCAGACAGGCGATAACACAAAGATAAGAAAATAAATGTAATCCACCACTGAACGAGTACGTTTGTCGAGTAAGTACGTACGTTTTCGGAGGTGCAAAGTAAATAGAGCTCACACGGCGCTAACTAACACACAGTTCCATTTCGGCCGTCATTCACAGGCTAAACGACATTTCTGGCCGCGCATCTACCTTGAAACACGAAAGATCTAGTAGACAGCTCGCGAGGAGCGGCTTATCACCAAGGGCATCGCGCAGACTGCCTTTCCGCGCGTTAGTAAAGTCAGCGGCACAGAGATAAGCGGCATTAGTCGAGAGCCCGATGGCTTCCGCCTTAGAAACGAAGATAGGACGTTTGTAACTGCGCACATAATCTGTTCTGCACACACAGCTCTGCTTAGAGTGGTTTAGGAGACCAAATGAATAAAATATAAACGTGTAGACTTACCGTAAGGAGACGATGAAGCTGGATTTTGAAGAAAACGTAATCCGCGAAAAACACGCCACCGCCATTGATGCAGCCACGCACAGGGTTGTTTGCAGCCCGAATGATTTTCCGCCGTCTCGCGGTAAAATGGGTAAAACGTGAAACAGAAACCCATTTCACGGTCGTATCTTTATCGCTCGCACTCTTGCCGTGTGCAGCTTGATCTGATATCCAAGACCACAGAAGGCAATCGGTTTATAAGCTTAAATTCTTCGCTTACCCCCTAAAAATTTTATTGTTTTCGTGAAAACACAACCGAAATCTAACTTCTTGTCGGTATACGCGCCGCATCTCCCACCGAATAGTATGTGGTACAATTCTCAAATAATAATTATAAGGTTACATAGCATAACGTCTTTTTTGCGTGTGTTCGTGTTTAGAAAACTGATATGCGCCACATCAGCGTGTCATCGGCTCCGAAGCAACAGGTGCAAGGGTAGGAACGAAAAAATACTGGCTTTGTGATTGGTGCGTCGCAGCACTTATTCACGTGAATACAAACTGCAAAGGTAGAAATGGCAGATGTTAATCGCAGAAAGGACCAGGCTCTTTGAGATTAATCTAAGATGTTTCTAAGGCATGGGCGCTTCCTTGAATTCTCAAACCCGTATTTCCCCCTTTATTTTCAGGACGTTCTAAAGAGAAATGTAGAGCCGTTGATAAAATGTTTCTGATTTCAGCACGTTGGACAGTAACGATTGAAAGATGGAATGGAATTTTGTCGAGCGATTCCTTTAAGGGACAGCGTATTCGTTCGATGTAGTACAGTTTGCGGGTGCCCTTACTTCAAGAACGGCTGCTTTTCCTCGGCTTACTTGTTAGCATTAAATATTTAATTGTATTGACAATATACGTCACGGTATAACGAAAAGGAGCTTGTCAAGGCTAATGAAAACAATATACAGGAGGGTGTTGTAATGGCCTTACGCAATACATTTTAATTTCCGTAATAGCGAAGGAGGTGGGGGAATCCCGACATAGTTGCGGTCACTAGATGCAGGTCCCCTCAACATACAGTGCAAAAAGAAATTGACATTGTTCTGGACTTAGTCGAAGGTCAGTGTATCGAACACTGTTAGATAAAATTACGATTGTTATAGACTGGTCTATAGGCAGTAGACTATCTATAGTGTACAGTCTATAGACGAAAGCAAATTGAGGTAGTTGTAGACTGTAGTCTGTAGAGAGTCTATAGACCGTCAATAGACGAAAGGAAATTGAAGCAGCTATAGACCGTAGTCTATAGAGAGTCTATAGACCGTCTATAGAGGAAAGTAAATTGTGACAGCTATAGACCTTAGTCTATAGACCGTCTACAGACGAAAGGAAATTGAAGCAGTTATAGACTTAAGTCTATAGACAGTCTATAGACAAAAGGAAATTGAGGCAGCTATAGACCTTAGTCTATAGCGAGTCTATAGACCGTCTATAGACGAAAGGAAATTGAAGCAGTTATAGACTTTAGTCTATAGACAGTCTATAGACAAAAGGAAATTGAGGCAGCTATAGACCCTAGGCTATAGCGAGTCTATAGACCGTCTATAGACAAAAGGAAATAGAGGTAGTTATAGACTTCAGTCTATAGAGAGTCTATAGACCGTCTATAGACAAAAGGAAATTGAGTCAGCTATAGACTTTAGTCTATAAAGTGTCTATAGACAGTCTATAGACGAAAGGAAATTGAGGCAGCTATAGACCTTAGTAGAACGTGTTGTCGGGCTAGTTGGTTGAATACTTCAGACATGGCAGTTGCGCGAAACACACACACAAGACAGGTTACGGGACGAGCGCAAACTTACAACTGATTTTATTCAAAATACAAGGCACATATTTAAAGGAAGAAAAATAGAATGCACTTTGAGCATGCGCATCGAGATTATACATAATGTAGCAATCAAAAGCATACCAAGGTCTCAACTTACATCGTCTTATCGAGAAAGGCTACCTCACTATTGTACAGTGCAACCGAAGAATCACTGATACATGCTTGTCCTTTTTTCTTTATGAAATACGCTTCCATCACTTCACGTGCAATTGAATCTCGACTTTTGCCCAGAACTCTGATCTCATTAAGCCGTGGCCGACAGTGACTGCAGGACAGGCAATGCTTTGCCAAATTTGATCCCTCCCCCGTTGTTAACGATAACCCATGTTCCCGTGCGCGATCGTTCAAGCAGCGTCCAGTCTGGCCTACGTACGTTTTTCCACAAGTCAGTGGTATTTCGTAGACAACTCCGACGGCGCATTCTGCAAAGGGCCTAGCATGCTTCTTGTCACAACCACTTTTCTTTGTTCCTTGAGAACAAGAAGCACGCTAGGCCCTTTGCAGAATGCGCCGTCGGAGTTGTCTACGAAATACCACTGACTTGTGGAAAAACGTACGTAGGCCAGACTGGACGCTGCTTGAACGATCGCGCACGGGAACATGGGTTATCGTTAACAACGGGGGAGGGATCAAATTTGGCAAAGCATTGCCTGTCCTGCAGTCACTGTCGGCCACGGCTTAATGAGATCAGAGTTCTGGGCAAAAGTCGAGATTCAATTGCACGTGAAGTGATGGAAGCGTATTTCATAAAGAAAAAAGGACAAGCATGTATCAGTGATTCTTCGGTTGCACTGTACAATAGTGAGGTAGCCTTTCTCGATAAGACGATGTAAGTTGAGACCTTGGTATGCTTTTGATTGCTACATTATGTATAATCTCGATGCGCATGCTCAAAGTGCATTCTATTTTTCTTCCTTTAAATATGTGCCTTGTATTTTGAATAAAATCAGTTGTAAGTTTGCGCTCGTCCCGTAACCTGTCTTGTGTGTGTGTGTGTTTCGCGCAACTGCCATGTCTGAAATAGACCTTAGTCTATAGAGAGTCTATAGACGAAAGGAAATTCAGGCAGCTATAGACTTTAGTCTATAGAGGGTCTATAGACAGTCTATAGACGAAAGGAAATTGAGGCGGCTATAGACCTTAGTCTATAGAGGGTCTATAGACAGTCTATAGACGAAAGGAAATTGAGGCGGCTATAGACCTTAGTCTATAGAGGGTCTATAGACAGTGTATATACGAAAGGAAATTGAGGCGGCTATAGACCTTAGTCTATAGAGAGTCTAGAGACCGTCTATAGACAAAAGGAAATTGAAGCAGCTATAGACTTTAGTCCATAGATTTTCTATAGACTGTCTATAGACAAAAGGAAAAGTCTATAGGATGGCTATAGAGTCTATAAAAAGTCTATAGACCATTTTTATAAGGGAATGGCCTTAGCCTTGCGGCCATGCTGGGAACACACTTTCAT
>NC_143021.1:77298691-77351191 GCF_055824585.1 Amblyomma mixtum | reverse complement strand
AGTTGAACTATGTCGCCTTGGTGGAATAGCCAATCTAACAAACTGCTCAAAAATTTGCATACTCTAACCCCATCAGAAGCATGCAGTACATGTGACCAGGTTTGCAAACCAAAATAACTAGAGATATCTCCTGAAGGCACATAATATTTTCAGTCACAATGGTTTCCTACATTACATCTCTATTGTACGCAAGTATCTTTTAATAAACCTGAAGTTTTTACGAAATGAAAGCCGAGTGCGAGAGAAAAAGCTAGTTTCATCTCAGTTCAACGCCACAATATTGTCATGCACTAGGACGTTTGTAGGACATTTGAGAAATTTTCGTCCTCGAGTCGTTCTGCGAAGTACAGACTGAGGACGTCCTCAGGAGGACATTTTGCCGTGATGCACTCAAAAAGTACTCAGAATGTCCTGTTCGGGATGAGGACGTTTTGACCATTTGAGGACGTCCTCAGGACGTTTGGTGTTGTCTGGGCGGCTTCTCGAGAACTCTGCATATCGCTTCCACGATCTCCAAAAGTTTGAATCAAAGGCAACGGAGACCACGCAAACTGACAATTTGGTGTAATTCAGAGCAATGCGAGTGCCAAACAATTTTATCCGGCACCACCCGAAAGATCGGTTCATTTTAACGTAGCTGTCTGTCTTCGGTCGAAGCGCATTCGCAGTTTGCTTTCCCGCATGAGGATGCTAAGCTCACTTGAACTGCATTACCATCTCTGGTTTCGCGAAATTAGCAATTCGCTTCGCAGCCGAAAATAAAATACCAAGTTCGTCTGAACAAAGTTAGCTTTCTGTAGTTGAGCGAGACTTCTCGGCTCTAGCGAGGTTAATATAAAACGAGCAAACACGCAAACATCGTCCGATGCCGCGTGCCTGTGCCACGGTACGGCTGTTTCCTCCCAAAAGCGACAGGCAGCTCCCGAAGAGCCTTCAGCCTACTAGCTCTGACACTTGCCGGTGCCAACAAAGGGTCAAGGGCAACAGCTAGAACACACCGCTACGAGGAGATACGTTTCTGCCACGGTGACCGTACTCGCTCGCTGCTATACCAGCAACTTCTGAGCGAACGACGCCCACCGCTTCCTGCAGCGCCCCGGTGCTTTTTCTGCAATCCTGGCTGCACTACAAGCCAGCAGACTACGGCACCCGGCTCCCAAAGAGACAGACTGGAGAATATTTACAACTATATACAAGAAACATGGGGCGACCCTTCAGGCTTCCGCCTTCACTCGCTTCTGGCTTGCTGTTCTCCGTGAACAGCTCGGTCTTGCTCTCCATGTGCGGACCTCGTAGGTTCACCTTCCAAAGGTGTATCGATGAAGCGCTCATCAAAAGCGTAGCATGCACAGCAGTTCTCTCATGCTGCTATTCCGCTTATATCGCTGTCAAGAAAGCGTATTAGCCTTGCTAGCAACTCCGAATTCGGGTCAGGTCTAACGCTGTTTAAGTCGGGGCGGGCATACCATGAACTGAACTGAGTGTCGTCCCTTATCCCGAGCTTGCCACACATTGGGCTGCCATTGTGGAAATATGGGCGTCTAGCCTTCCGCCCCTCACTTCCAATCCGCGGATGCAGCGTTCCCGCTTGCTAATCGCAGAGGAGTTCGTGCTCGAGGGAACAAAGGCAGGGACGACAAGACGTGTACCCTCATATGCCACTCATTATACTTGCAATGAATACATAGAGCAGGCCAGCTAGCTGCAGAACACCAGCGAGGCATTTCTCGGAAATAGAAGGCTACGTAGGAAGGTCTTGCGACTTATCGGCTGGGGCAGGGGAGAGACTTCGCAGCTATCGGCGGCGGACGGGCCGACAAAGGCGGCCGGCTCTTCCCGTGCGCGCCGCATTCTTGGGGCAAGGCCATCCCCGAGCATTTGCTGGGGGATGTGACGAGAGCGCGTGTTTGCTGCGCTCGCTTCGCTGCCTGGCACGAGTGCAAGGCACAACAGACCTCCGTGCGCCTCCAGCAAAAGCTGACGAGAGCGTGGGGCTGTGAGGCTGCAAGACGCTGGTCGGATCCCGAAGGGACTCTCAACCAGGGTTGCCAGGTCCTAAACTTGAAAAAGCGCCACAAAAGTCACAAAAGTAGCCAAAAAGTAGCCAACGTGTCGCCGGAGTGTAAAAAGTAGCCGAAAAAGCTCCAGAGTTGCTGAAAAGCGCCAGATGCATAAAACTCGCAAGAAATTTGTAATTCTTGCAGGATGTAGGTTAGCAGTGGATGCCAATAACTGAAGTATAAAAGCGTCAAATGAAACGGTAGGTAATGCATGAACATCATTGGACAGGAGGAGGGAAACGCGCGAGGAATTTCTAAAGGGAGTGAAAATGTGGGAAAAGCAGAGGGGTTTTTCTTCTCTACAGAGGAGAAATAATTGGTTTCCTAAGCAACTGCCATAACAATTTGCATTCCCATATAAATATAGCATGCGTGTCGTTTTTTGCATGAAATTTCTTCACTACTCTGTAAACGAGCGCCTGATTTCATATCTGCTTTTTTTCTGTTTTTCCCCTGTAATTTTTTTTTTCAGCTTTCTATTGAAAATACAGACTGATCGCCACTTGCAGTTCATATGTATTAAAGGCATAGAAAGCACGTGGTCTTGGCCAAAGTTTTTCAGATCACATGGGTTTGCTTTTCAGCCACTTATGGCTCCCCTGAATTCATACATCGCTGTGCAATACGAAGATCCTTCGTAATCATTTTTCAGAACTCTTTGGTCTTTTCTGTTCCCCACTAACCAGCTAAAAAGAAACCATGCGGCCTGAAAAATTTCAACCAGGACTGCAATTCTCAGCATGATATAAGTGGCTGCCGGGCTGGTATGTGCGGCCGATCAACTTGCTTTGAACCACTAGTCAACGAAGGACATAAGGACAAGGAATATCAGCTAAGTAGCAAGTAACTTCCCCGTCTACCTGAGGCGCATTAATTGGCTGGAGATAGGCCGTTTCTTATTACTAGTTCTAAGGAAGCTACATATCAGCAATACGAGCCAGAGTTTCGGAGTCTCGGCTGGGAAAACAAGTACGGCGAGCAATAAGTGGACACAGGAGCGAGAAGTATTTTAAGGCGGAAGCCTTTAATGTCTCATCGTTGTAGGCAGAAGTTGTCGACAGAAATGTCACGCTTTTCAATTGGTCGAAATGGTCGTGACGTCACAGTGCGCGAATTTCAAACGGGGCCAATTGTACTTTAGCTAGTAACCATGCAACCAATTGAAGGGATCTATAGTGATGTTCCAAGTAAGTGGGACTGAGTTTAGTTAATTGCTTAATTACCTAATTAGCCTAATTAACTTTTCTAGACAGGCCACATAAATAAATAAAACCGAGCTGGCAATTGGTCGAGCTCGGGAATCGAACCCCAGTCTCCGGAGTGCGAGATGAGCATGCTATCCACTCCGCCATGCCAGCTCGATGGTTTTGAATGAAGAAAGGCGCGTCTAGTGAATACGGTGTCTTCGCTCACTCCCATCCTCCTCCCTTCCCTTCCGGCGAGGTTTAGGTGTCCACCGAGATATTAGAGACAGATACATTTCCTTTCCTCACAAAACCAATTTACCGACGAGTGAGGCGTAGAACCGAATGGGCGATGGCGTTCTATGGCCTCCCTGGCAGCGTTGCAAGACGCTCTCGCGTTCCACTCTCAGAGGCGAAGCTTAACATCTGAACCACACATCAGTGACCGCACTTTGAGTGAAAAAAGTGCCCCTCCCCCCCCCCCCCCCCCCCCCCTGAATTATGACGGGTGTCCACCAAGATATGTGACAGTTACTGCGTAATTTCCTTTCCTCAAATAGAATTTCCATTTTCTTCATTACGGGCCCTCTTTGTCTTTCTTCTGTCACTCCCACTTCCTCCCTTCCTCTACGCTGCGGTTCAGGTGTCCAGCGAGATGACAGAGAATTACAGCGCCATTTCCTTTCTTCAAAAAGCGTTGCGTTCAAAGGACAAGGGCATTGCGCCGAACGGGTGGTGGCGTTCCGTGGACTGCCTGGCAGCGCTACAACACGCTGTCGCGTTCCACCCCTAAAGGCGAATCTTAAGCCTCATTAATTACCAGTTAATTAGTACTCAGGCATTAATCAGTAATTAACCATCAATTAGTGACTTGTCATCACTTAGTAATTAGTACTCAATTATACGTGACGCCACCAGTGCCACAGAAGAGCGAAAGTGGTGCGGAAAACGCTTTCGCCTCTACGCACTTTAGACAGTCAAAGTGCCTCCTGAATTTTTATGTCTGGGAGATGATTACAGGTAAATTTTAAACAAAAGGGCAGGCACAGTAGAATAATAGGGTTCACGCATGGCATTCTAACGCACTCAAGCAAAGATGCACTGGGACCATTGGCAAAAAAATAGATCTATTATTCAGTCCCAACTTCGAATTCAGATGTAGCCAAAAAGTAGCCAAGTAGCCAAATTCAAATTTTTGTCGCCAAGAGGTCCCAAAAGTAGCCATTTTGGTGCAAAGTAGCATGCCTATTTTTTATTAATATTTTGTGATTTCTATTGATTTCTATTGATTTTAGTGCAATATTTTAACCTTGTATCAATGCTTTGTACTTACTCCCCCCCCCATGTAATACCCTTAAATGAGGGCTTTTGGGGGGTATTTTGAATAAATAAATAAAGAAATAAACCCTGCTCTCAACGGCTCCGCGGTGCTCTGCGTAGCCTCCGAGGTGGCGCTCCCGTCGCTGCTCCCGCTTCCCCCACGAGGGAAACTTCCCTCCTCGCCCAACCGGTGCTGTATTGACGCACGGTGATGATTGTCGGCCGCGTCGAACACGAAGAGGGGAAAACAGGTTTTCCACACAATGCAGATTCTTTCATTCCACTATGTCACTCTTATGGTACTTTTATGCAATGTACAGCTTATTCAGGTGTCCCCTGTGTCCTTATGCACTGTTTTCAGATGAAAATCCATTCCGGTAAAGCGAATGCCACACAAAAGAGACCAAATCAAATCAAATCAAAATCAGTTTTATTCAAACAGTCATTAAAAAATACATGCGAATCATCTGGGCCCTTAGCCTTCTCGGCTAGACTTGGGCCCATGCAGGAAGTGCAAAAAAATATTATAGTGAGACAACTCAGTATTATACACCAGTTATGCGACAGTTATATACAAATAAAAGCGAAATACTCAAGAAATTATACAATAGTTAGGAGGACAAAAACAAAAAAATAAAAGAATGAATGCATCCAAGAGAAACACTGATTTATAGTGGCAATAGACCCTTTAGGCAATAGATTCAACTGGTTTCCGTGATGTGGAGGTTGATCTTTCCACCTTCCCGCCTTCTGCGGTTCCGCGCTTGCCCGTATTACGAACTCAACCGTGTTATCATAACTACCACCACCTACAAAGCCACCCTTAAGCAGGCTTGCTGCATCTCCTTAGTTTTAAGGCGAAAGCCTTTAATGTCTCATCGTTGTAAGCAGCAGTTTTTTTTTATTCGAGCTGTTTGCCATCAGGCATAATGAAAAAGGAAAGAGTTATAAAAAGGAGTGCAAACAAGCCTCGCTTAAAAAGCGGCAAAAGTTCGTGATATAGCGATTATCTAGAGTCCACTTGGTATAGTCGTCTGCAACGTCCCATCGCAGGCCAACCTTTCTTAGTAAACGTCGTCTCACGGAAGCTGTAGCCGGGCAAGTCCACAGCAAGTGTTTTTCATCACACTGGTCGGGCGCAGCACCACAATGGGGACACTTGTCTGTCACTTCGTAACGTTTGTCACGCCACCAATGACGCACAGAAGGAGTCAGAGCCGCTCCTGCCCGAATCCGGGGCACAGGTACCTCCTCCTCCCGAGTGAGACTCCATTTAGCTTTGCGCAGAAGCAGTGTCGCATTCCATGAAGTCTCGACTGAGGAGCGACTATTGCTAGTTGTAAGCAGCAGTTGTCGACAGAGAATGTCACGCTTTTCAGTTGGTCGAAACGGTCGTGACGTCACAGTGCGCCAATTTCAAACGGGGCCAATTGTACTTTGGCTAGTAACCATGCAACCAATTGAAGGGACCATATAGTGATGCTCCAAGTAAGTGGGACTGAGGTTAGTTAATTGCTTAATTACCCAATTAGCCTAATTAACTTCTCTAGTCAGGCCATATAAATAAATAAAACCTAGTAAGAAATTGGTCGAGCTCGGGAATCGAACCCCGGTCTTCGGAGTGCGAGACGAGCATGCTATCCACTCCGCCATGCCAGCTCGATGGTTTGGAGTGAACAAAGGCACGTCTAGTGAATACGGTGTCTTCGCTCACTGCCATCCTCCTCCCTTCCCTTCCGGCGAGGTTTAGGTGTCCACCGAGATATGAGAGAGAAATACATTTCCTTTCCTCAAAAACCAATTTACCGACGAGCGAGGCGTAGAACCGAATGGGCGATGGCGTTCTATGGCCTCCCTGGCAGCGTTGCAAGACGCTCTCGCGTTCCACTCTTAGAGGCGAAGCTTAACATTTTAACCACACATCAGTGACCACACTTTAGGTCAAAAAAGTGCACCCCCCCCCTGAATTTTGACGGGTGTCCACCGAGATATATGAGACAGTTACTGCGTAATTTTCTTTCCTCAAATACAATTTTCATTTTCTTCATTACGGGCCATCTTCGTCTTTCTTCTTTCACTCCCACTTCCTCCGTTCCTCTACGGTGCGGTTCAGTTGTCCACCGAGATGACAGAGATTTACTGCGCCATTTCCTTTCCTCAGAAACCTTTGCGTTGAAACGGCATAGGATAGGATAGGATAGGAAAACATTTATTGTCCAACAGAAAGAGGGTAGCCAGAGGGCTACCCGCCTAGACGACGGCCGAAAGGTCATGACTCTCGGCGGCGGCTTCGGCCAGTCGGACGAGTTGTAACTGCAAGGCATCGCGCCGAACGGGTGGTGGCGTTCCGTGGACTCCCTGTCAGCGCTACAACACGCTGTCGCGTTCCACTCCTAAAGGCGAAGCTTAAGCTTAATTAGCAGTTAATTAGTATTCAGGCATTAATCAGTAATTAACCATTAATTAGTGATTTGTCATCACTTAGTAATTAGTACTCAATTACATGTGACGCCACCAGTGCCACAGAAGCACTGAAAGTGGTGCGGAAAACGCTTTCGCCTCTACGCACTTTAGACAGTCAAAGTGCCCCCTGAATTTTTTTAACGCTATCTTTCGGAGCACAACGAGATGAGAGAATAAAACACACAGAACAGCGCTTGAGATTTATCTGGCTGTGTTGTAACGTACAGTACAATGATTACACCCTGTACTGCCATGTGAACCTCCTTGCACTTCATGTATATGCTTTAGTTTGATTAGAATTTCTTCAAATTACTTTAGCGACAAGAAGCAGGTCTCGAGGTTGTCCGCAGGCCCTATGTATGGTGTAATGCTCTAGCATTGAGCAGGTTTGTTGATGCTAAAACTTGTTTCATATTGCCATGCAGGTGTAAACATAGCTGCTATAGTCTTTCAGTTGAAGAAATTAAATGTGAAGAGTAGACCCAGTGCTCTATGCCCCATGCGTATCTTGGTGCACCTATTTGATGTCATATTTACCTCAGTTGAAGTTGTCATAACATGTTTTCTGTGCATTTAAATTTTCCATCTGGCAACATTTGTAGCACTTCAGGGCTTTTTATGTCTGCACTGCGACCAATGACATGATTAGCCAGCTTAAACAGTGCTACTGTTTCTGCTGCCTGTGACATGCGTTTTTGTTGTTTGTGCTTTATTATTGTATTTGTTTGGTTGATGTAATAAACCATCAATATGAAAACAATACTTGCCGTACACTCTGTTGTGAACTGCGCACATGAGCCAGTGCTTTGTTGGTCATACCTTGCTACACTCAGAGACCAAGTACTTGTAAGGGTACTTGCACCAGTATTTGCGCTGCGAATTATGCATGCTTATCATGTGTCTGGAAGGGTTGCTGCCTTTCTACGCTGCCTTCTTCGCCAGCCACTTTCATCGGGTTTCCAATTGCTCATGAATAAGGACATGACTAGCAGGAACTTGAGCACATTTGACTGGCAAAGGACGGCGCGCGTTGAAAGGCAACAACCTCCAAGAGACGCGGGCTCGAAAATGCGGATTCTGCAAAATGAATGGTTTATAATTCGCGCCAAAAGCACACGTAAGCGTGACGTCAAACAGCGTCACGCACTCGTGCGCGCCCCAAAATCCAGGGGCGCTGCGGTGCCCATGACTCGTAGAGATGTGAAGGCCTGAAAAAAACACTGCAATTTTGGAAAAACACGGTTTTTTTCGTTTTTTTCAGACGAGGGAAAATGGAAAAAAACATTGAAAATTTCACAATACAATTTCAAGGTTTTACGATTACTTGCTTTTAGTTTAGGTTTTTGTTTTTGCGTTGAAAACAATTACAGCGTGCATCTTTGAACGATTCGACGGCAGTCGTCATCGCCGGTGCCAGGTAGTGCTTTTTAAAACGTTCGTGCTACGAGTACGCGGGTTGAAGGCCAGGTCACATACAAGATCCAGGCTTGACTTAAAAACACACTAATACTTGAACTCACGGCTGAAATAGAACAAAACGGCTACAAATTCTACAGCGCTACACACACGGCATAAATAACATAGGCTGCTGTGCATGTAAGCGGTTTTAGCCAAATACAAGCCTAGCTTCTTGATTTCCAACATAGCAGAGTACAGAACATTCGCAGGAATTCGGTATAGGACAGGGGTCTTCAGCGAAGCACGTGACCCTATCTACCTGGTGGCAAGGCCTTTACCCCAACCAGTCGCTAACTCCTCTGGCTTGCCGACTGCTGCAGATACCACCGTCATCCGCCAGCTGCGAACAAACTGGTCACGTTTCGGGAATGTCCATACAAGGATTCGCAACAGGATTTCAGGGGAACGCGTTCGAAAGCTTGTGTATGTGCAGTCGAACCTAGCTGTGGAAGCAGCTTCAATCCATGCTGCTGCGCGTAGTGCCACATCCAGCGACAGTGATTCTGAGTCCCATATGGAGTGACTTATAGATCAGTTTTCATGCTCCCTTTCTCGGTGCAATAGAACAAGAAGTTCGTTCCACAAATATGATATTTATACCTCCATATTCGCATGAAGTGTAAATCATTATTTATCTTCTCGGTGCAATAGAACCAGAAGTTCGTTTCACAATATGACGTCTATAACTGCATATTCGACTGAACTTCGGAGCATTATTATTGATTGTTGTGCTATTGCAAATAGATCTGTTTTTGTCATGTTTTGCAAAATTTCCAATTTTTCATGAAAAAAACCCTGAAAAAACGGTTTTCTTCACTCCATTCAAATTTTCCTGAAATTTTACATCTCTACCCATGAGCCGCCATATTTTGGACCAATGGAATCTACCTTGGGTCGTGTGCGCCGGTGGTGTGAGGTTCTCCGTATGGTATCAAACGAATGGTTGTGGTCGACAGAGGACGGTGTGCGAATGCGCAAAATGAAATTGTCACTGAAATATAGGGTAACTAATTATAGCCAATAATTAGTCAAAATATCGAAATAGCGCGGACGGCAAACAATAGAAGAGATTTGCACAAATTGAGTGAAAAAACGAAAGTTCGAAATGGATTGAAACATGCTTGATGAACGAAATCCAAAGTAATCAATTAAAAGCACTTAATTTATTTGGAGTAATTAATTAATTAGAAGCAAAAGCAATGGAGGGTTGAATAGTTTGGACGGGTATGAAGTAAGTGGAAGGAAAAGGAAAAGAGAGAGAGAGGCGACGAGTGCCGAGGAGGCGTCAATGGATTCTTTCGTAAAATTAGTTTTAGAGGAAAGGAAATGGCGCACTGTCTATCTCACATATCTCGGTGGACACCTGAACCGTGCCGTAAGGGTAGGAAGTAAGGTGGGAGTGAAGGAAGAAAGAGAGAAAGAGGTGCCGTAGCGGAGGTCTCCGGGATAATTTCGACCACCGGGTATCTTTAACGCGCACTGACATCGCACAAAACACTGGCGCATTTTGCGTTCCGCCTCCATCGAAACGTAGCCGCCGCAGTCGGGTTCGCATTCCTCTAACGCGGGTAGACGCAGTGATTTGAGAGATGCAATTGGGTAACGGTGAGGAGTTTATCTGATGTCAGGTGATTGCGCGGTGAGGAGTTGTGTTTATTGTTGCGCGGTTACGCTGCTTTAGAAGCAATTTAAAGCCGCTGGCAGGGTGAAAACTTCAATATTACGGAGAAATGCGGGGCACGCCACTGGGTCCCCGCACTGCGCTCGAGTGTTCATGTTCCTGAAGTTCACATTCTCCAATGCGAGCACCCCATCATCGCCAGACGCCTATTTTTACCGATCACCGAGAAGCGGCGCTTGCAGCCTCGACGAAAAGTGCGGCGGTCGGCTCCCATTGAGCTTGGCGCCGAGTTTGCAATCTGCCGGTGGGGGGGGCAGTGAGCAGCCTCTCTCTTCTTCATTTGCCCTCGCCCCTCCTCCGGGCAAGCTCCTTGGCAAGAGTTATGCATATATTGAAGCGAAAGCTTCACTATGCTACGTAAAGCCAAGCTCACCGCGTCTAGAAATTTCGCCTTCGTTTGACCTGCAGATAAAGCAAAGGAAAGGCAAGGTGCATCACTGGCCCCCTGAGAGAGAGAGAATAAACCTTAGTTGGATGTTTGAAGTCGAAGGCTCCCTTCTGGCGCAGGTGGGTTACTGTAGCCTCGTTTACATGAACCCCACAGCGGCGGGTCGAGTGAGGGGATCGAGTTGAGCAAGGTCAGCCCAACTCGACCACTGCGTGCTTGCATGAACTCGGTTTTAGTGAGTCGAGACCGGTTCAACTGCAGCGACACCAAGCGTCGAGCAGCGCAGCGCGAGAGGGCAGTGGCAGCCTCAAATATTGCGGCATGGCACCGCTGTCTCGGAAGCGCGACGGCGCAAGCGAAAGACAGGTTTGCGTTTATCATCTCTCATTCATTAACCCGACTTTTCGACTCGATCCGGTTTACATGCCATCTGCCCATGGGGTCGAGCGAGTGAACCCACCCCCTACAACGGAGTTGACTGGACTCGCTCCTTCGACTCCCGGACCCGACTCTGCCGTGTTTATATGAACGGACATCTTAGACGTGTTTTAAGCTACGAAACCGATGAAGAGGGATAGCTTCGAAAGCAAAGGAAAGCCGCATAACTGGCCCCCTGGGATAGTGGACACCTCAGGCGTGTGCTAAGATATTGGCAGTAGTGACAGGTGTGCGCGCATGCGTTGGCACTGACAACTTTGTGGCAGAAACGCGCCACTGAAGCCATACGCATTCGGCGTTCATTGTGTTCATTGGCGTTGGCGTTCACAACAATTTAGACTCCGGTTATTTTAGGGAAAGGAAGTACGCATAAATGGCTCCCTGGGTGATAGGACGTACGACTCACGCTTCGAGCTACGTTGGGTGGTGAGAAAATGGAACTTAAAGGGGCCACGGCAGGGTCGTTCTTCATATTGCAATTGTGTACTTCAGCAATTAATACAAGAGCCTCTGGTTCAATTTCCAAAATTTGGATGCCCAGGGCGCAATGCATAATCGAAAAAATGCGATCGAAACTCCTCCCACCTGCAGGGACCGCCATATTGAATGCTCTCGTGACGTCACTAGGGCCTAATATACACGGAGCAGCGTCGTCTGCTAACGTTGATGCAAGGCGGGCAGCGAGGTCTCTTTCGCGGGCGATCGCAGCAGCAGCCGTCCCTCATATATGAGTGCCGCAAAAGCGATAACAGTAACGTAGTTTTCCGGTAGGGTCCGGTCACACTAGGCCGATGGGACGTCGATCGACGATCGGCAGGCTGGTCGGTATGCAGATGCCGTCGCTGACGCACCGGTATGACACGCTGGAACCGACAACGACGCCAGCACGACCAACGGCCGCGTATCGTTGTAGTGTGAAGAGTGAGCTTGGGTGAACTTCTGCCAGATTCTTAAATTTCGGTGGACGGAAGACCGCCAGCCCCTTGCCCCTTTTGCGGCGATGCCTAGCGAGTCCGCAGGATTCGTGTGTACGATTTCAGCGATTGCGGTGAGGCAGTTCACACCTCTTAGCGCATGCAAATAGCCGTCGAGCGTAGTTGTGCCTGCAGTGACTTCCAAGCGACGTCTGCCTTCATCACAGGACGCCCGTGAGAAGTGCCGATGTGACCCGGTCTGCAGAGCACGTGTGTTGAAGGTCGGCAGACGGCAGCAGTCGTCGGCGTCGATTGTGGACAACAAATTTGGCTATTTTAATTAATGCAAATGGTGTCCAAACGTATTTCCAGGTAAAGCGATTAAAAATCAAATATTGGTGACATCGGAGGAAACAGGTACAATTAGCAAGAAGCACGGTACGTACGCGAAGCGTTTCCCCATGCGTTGGCATTGACAACGTTATGCCAGAAACGTGGGGCTGAAGCCATCGGCCGTCGGCGTTCATTGTGTTCATTCGCGTTGGCGTTGAAAATGTGTTACGCTCCGATAATTTTAAGGAAAGGAAGCGCGCATAACTGGCTCCCTGGGTCAGTGGACGAGGTCTATGCAAGTATTTCGCGAGGTTGTCACAGCCGTGGGAGGCGTTACAAGCGAGGGGAACGGGATGTTTTCCCGCATAAGTGTAAGAAATTCGTGTTTGACTTTATATCTACATTAAAGTCCCCACCCACCCTGCCACCCTGGCAGGTGGCAGTTAATGGCTGATCGCGAGAGCTCGCTCACCGTTGTCAACGTAAACGCATGGAGCCCACATCTCTTTTTTATCACCCCACGTAAGCGCGATACAGGCGTCCACTGATCTAGGGAGCCAGTTATGCGCACTTCGTTTTCTTAAAATGAACGGAGTGTAAAACGCTGTCAACGCGAACGCCAATGAACACAATGAACGCCCACGGCCTATGGCTTCAGCGCCGCGTTTCTGGAACAACGTTGTCAATGCCTGACCCCCACATCTCTCTCTCATCACCCCACGTACCTATAAGCGCGATTCAGGCGTACAATGACGTAGGATTAAGGATAGTTGCCGGGCCAGTTGGTACATGATCTCACCGTAAAACAGCGCGCTTACACGGGACGAAGAAAGAAGACACGCACACACACCATGCAGTTGTAAGTTCAGCGCTGTATGTGTGCGTGTCTTCTTTCTTCGTCCCGTGTAAGCGCGCTGTTTTACGGTGGGAATGACGTAGGGAGATGCGCACTTCGTTTCCATAAAATGAACGGAGTGTAAAAAATTGGCAGTGGCTTATCTGTGGTTAAGCCTAGATATACAAGCGAAAAGGGTCAGTTACGCTTGGTTTGAAGTCATGGCTGTCGCAGTTCGCGCACAATGCACTGGGAGCACCACGATAACGGTACAGGCTTTCGGCCGTCCGCACACTGCCTGTAAGGAGGCGGAGGAGGAGACGAGCGTGTAGTGAATATGCTTTAGAGACATGTACTGCGGTGTTCATTCCTTTTGGGGGGACGCCAAGATATGAGAGACAGACATTTCCTTTCCCTAAAAGCAATTTTATTTCATTCCATTTTCCTTAAGGCCCTTATGGCGCGGTTCGGGTATCCACCGAGATATTAGAGAGACAGGCGTTTCCTTTCCTTAAAACCAATTTTCTTTTCATTTTCCTTCCCTTACCGTGTGGTTCGGGTGCCCACCGAGATATGAGTTTTCCTGGCGCACTGTTTGTCTTTTACTTTACTTCTTTTTTTTATTTGCGCCGCGTGTGACATCACTCGGTTTCGCGCATGCGCATGCAGCTGTGGCAAATTTTGGCTTTGCCGGCTCACGCGAAGCGCGGCTGTGGTGCGGGTAGTGAAGCTTTTCGCTGAAAAAAAAAATACAAGGTGGACGTTCTGAAATGGTGATGCTTTGCAGCTGTCGCACAAAGTGAAAATAAAAAAATAGGTGCTCCAACATCTGCAGGCAGTTTTCCTCTCTTATGCACCACCCTATCACAAGTTTAGAATATTGTGCATGCACCGTGCAATGAGTGCATGCTGTGTTCATCCTGGCCCCTCTCGCCACCCCATCACAACCCCTTACTTTTGTAGACAAATCGCCCACACGTCGTATGTCAACAGCTCACTGAGATGTAAAAACACAGCAGTAGCCATTGCTGGCTCTTTACGCCGGTGTTTTCAAGCAGATCGTTGTAAAAACGTGCCTCACCTGTTCTTCAACACCCGGATAGTCGTTTGGTATAGCAACACCGGCGCAATCGACGCCCACAACGCGTGTGACACTGCAGACAAAAAAAAAAACAACCTCGAAGCGTTTTTTAATTAACTGCATCTTCTTGTTTATACTGAAACACTGGCGTTCAACCATAACTTAATTGTTTAGCAACAAGAAGACAATTGTGCACTTGAATATAAGGACATTTCTTTTGACGCTTGCCTCCCTGGCGTTTGATGATAATACATTACGCTTGCGCAGTCGTGAAGTACTTTCTGAGGCCAGCCGCAGCCGAGCGACCTCTCCACCTTATATTCTTTAATGCCTCACAGTGTCGTTAGCAGCCGTGTCAGCAGATTTGACCGCGTTTTGGCGTCACTACTTAAAAAAAACATTGCGTCGAGAATGGGAATCGAACAACGGCCTTCGGCATTTGAAGCGGAGACGTTGGCACTCCATCACGAAGGGTTTGAGCATGAATAAAGGCGCATCTAGGAAATGCATGGCTTTCGTAAATGAAATAAAAGGAATAAAGAAAAAAAACGAACAATAAAAATAAGAAAGGAAACAATATAATGTGAAAAGTAACAAACCATAAAAACAAACAAAAAATGAAAAAATAAAATGTGAAAATATAAATAAACAGCTCTACCCTTGCAGCACTCTAGGGTATGGGTCGCTCAGGAGCGAGCCGGATCTTTTGAGCGGCTCTTTTTTGGAGAGCGAGTGAGCGGTGGCTCAGTAAAGTGAGCGGCGGTTCTTTTGGAGAACCGGTTCTCTCTCGTTCAGTGAGCCGTGCTGACCGTGCCTAACCGTTCCGTCAGAGCCGGGTCTGCTCCAGGGTGCGATTTGCGCGCCATCTATTGAGCAGTGCGAGAAATAAACTGCATTCCCTTCCTTCGCAACCAACGTACCCCTCGCCTTCAGTTGTTTCCGCGTGTGCACTGCCGCTGGCACCCGCGTTTTTAAGGCGAAAACCTCTTTTGGCTACGGCTCACTGAACGAGAGAGAGCCGGCTCTCCAGAAGAACCGCCGCTCACTAACTGAACCACGTACGGCGCCACGGCTCACTCGTTCTCTAAAAAGAGCGGTTCAAAAGACAGCCGAAGGTGAGGGGTTGGATGCCACCCTTGCCAGGAAGGGCAGGAGAGCAGTTGCCTTCTCGCACCATGGCGCGGAATCGCAAATAGTGTACAAAGCTCTCTCCCCTGTCGTTATTCTATGCCCCTGTCCTTTCTTGCTGTCGCTCCCCTCTCCTCACTATCCTCTCCTTTTCTCTTCCATTTCCGCCGGCTCCAGCTCGGGTGCTTGCGGCCGGCAACTCTTTTTTGCTTAACTTTTTTATTTTTTTATTTTTTAAAATAAACCACTACCACCTGAAGACCCGGCTCCCGGCACGGCTCAGTGTGAACGAGAGAGAGAGCCGGATTCCTCTCCCCAAAAGAAGCACCCCTAGTAGCACAGTATGTTACTGCAACGTTGCAACAACATTGCCAATGTTGTACTGTGTTGCGCTAACATTCTTCAACATTAGATAATGTTGCTGCAATGTTACCAAGCAACATACTGATAACGTTGCCCTAAAGTGGTCTTTTCACATTGCAGCAATATTGTCAAATGATGAATAAATGTTGAACCACATACGATGGCATTGCTCTAACATTCATGCTATAGGTTAATTGTCTGCCCTATTGAGCTATTTCTGAAGCCTGAATAGAAAAGCCGGTACCAGATCACTTCTCCTCACCATGACAGTATTAATTAATTTATTTATTGATTAATTTTTACTTCGAGGGCAAGTTTGCATGTGGTGTTGTGTATGCAAATGGTGAGCAGTGCAAGTGTACTTGCACTCTGTGACACTAATGTAGAAAGATATATTTCTATATAAAATATTTTTAAAGAGCTGGAATCACTTTGTTTTTCAATTAAACACGCAGACAAAATTAAAACTGCCGAAGAAATTTAGTTGTGGTTTCACTGACGCCCCGCAGTCTAATGGCCATGGAGATCACCATCACAAATCCAAATCCAAACCACGGCCGCGCCGAGAGCCAATCCTGCGATGCGCGCTCATCGGAGAATGCGCGTGTCAGCGGCAGTCGTGGCAAGATCTTCACGTTTTTTGTTCTTCTAGTACAGTTTTTTTTGTGGTCGCCGTGCCCGCGCTGCTGTGTTTCGTTGTGGTTTCACTGGAATTCAGCTGAAACAACAACGGCTTGCCCAGAGGATGACCTCAATGGTGAGTGATTTCTAGACTTCCATTGTTGTGCTGCGACTTGTGTTGGTTGTCACAAAGCCGGTAGTGTATATATGTTACCCATGCCCTTCGTGATAGTTCGACAAAGTGCTACATTCGTCGTATCATGAAGAGAATGAAGTGTTCGCTAAGCGAAGTGTCCATTCGGCAACGACGCCGAAGAACAGCAGAGGCTGGTCACGACGAACTAGAGAACTGTTTGGCAGTTGTCAGGCTTGATAATGGTCATGGCAGCAGACTGTACGCAACAGGAGCAGAACGGTATCAAGATGCCTTTTGATCGCTTAATGTTATTTTATCCTCTTTATCAGCGCCAGGCGAGGACGCAGTTGAAAGCCGCAGTTCTCACTTGTCGGATTTTAGCACCGCTAGCAGCATCTCTGACATAGAAAGTGTAACGTAAGAGTTGTCGCGGATTTCTGACAATGAGGAGTTGGTGGTTTATGAAGATAGAATGACACTTGAGTCTGGTGCCGCTACTCAATGTCTAGAGCACGACTTGCGCGTGTGGGCAATTAATAGCCTGCTTCTCACCTGCATTCCCTGCTTAAAGTGCTGAAGCCAGAGTTACCCACGGATGCTAGAAAATTACTAAAGACGCAGAGGCATACTGATGTCACCAGCAGTGATGACCGATGGTCATTACCACTACTTTGGAATTTTTCGTTCTCTGGAAGAACATGTTGTGCATGTTCCTTACGTGCACTTTGTACGAGGGCATTACACCAGTTCTCATGCATTATACTGAAAGATAGAATAAATCCAGCGGCATTGTAAGCAAGGAACCAGAATTTATTCTTTCACTCGAAACTGACGCTGCTGCATCATGCCAGTAGTTTAGTCTTTGCCCTCTCATTCCCAATCAGATGTATACTCTTATAACCAACATTTATGGGACTGTGCAGCGATTTGCGCCAAGGGTAAGAAAAGTGAAATATTCATTGGTATTCAATCACCCTTCATCATCATCAGCCGGACTATACCCACTGCAGGGCGACAGCCTCTCCCATATTCCCCAAATTAGCCCTTTCCTGTGCTAGCTGCATCCACTTGACCCCTGCACCCATCATAAGTTTGTGATCTAGCTTATGTAGCCCCGGAAGAATCGGCCGTTAGCAACTTTGCCTTTCAAATTGTGCACAGCAGTGAGGCTGAAAAAGACTCTAGGCTGGGCCTGCCCTCTTCGCTCGGTTTACTTTGTCGGCCACCCGCCATGGCACAATTGAGGGAAGACAAAGGGAGTGATGTGCAACCA
Organism: Amblyomma mixtum; assembly: GCF_055824585.1. Classification (NCBI taxonomy): domain Eukaryota; kingdom Metazoa; phylum Arthropoda; class Arachnida; order Ixodida; family Ixodidae; genus Amblyomma; species Amblyomma mixtum. Next base: position 77,333,515 of record NC_143021.1, on the reverse strand, counting down.
CCTCCAGCTGGCTACGCCTTCGTCTACAAATGCCCCTGTGGTTTTAAGCAATTGAATGGTCGTCCCCATGGCTGACACCAGTAGGTCCGCTTGTAAGGCAGGATTCAAGCGAGACAGCAGCACTGGCCATTGCTGTGAGGTGCGGGAATGGGAATTTCTGTTTGTAAATTATTTGCTTACTTTCGAGGAATTTTAGGTGGCATGAATAGTCAATGTGTTTTATGTAATGAATGCATTTTTAGCCACTTTCAAAACAATTTGTTGCTCAGGCTGTTAAGATATGCTCGCGGTGCCAGGGAAGGGCATTTTTTTTTCACTATTTTGGTTTGAGCCAAGTGACTGGACATAAGTTCTTTCTTTGCACAGAGCTGTCCAATGTCTGTGTTCCTTGAGGAGTGTAGAAGATTTCTTATTAGACGTGTATGCTTATATTAGGAAATTTTTGGTTCTTTTTTTTGCAGGGATGCAGCTTCGCTTGTGACATCATGAATTAGAAGAAACCATCATCGTGAGCAGCTGGAGGCTACCAGAAGACAAGCATATTTTAGACGTGCTAAATTGTTCTGGCAAATGTTGACAGTACTTTAAATGTGTAGTTTTGCAGTGCAACGGTGCATGACCAAAGAATGGAAGAAGGATACCTGAAGAAAACAGCGCAGCAACAGGGACAAGAGAGAAGATGAGACAGGTGCTGACCAGCAACTGTAGGTTTATTGAAAAGGAACGCATAAAACATACTCTCTTCATAACCACGAGTGCACATGAGCTGCGCGAATAACACTGATAACCTGTCAACTTCAGTCATGGTGGTCAGGATACAATAGTTCACAATCATGAACAAGGACGGACTGCGAACTGACTGCGAACTGTTGAATCTTGACCACCATGACTGAAGTTGATAGCTTATCAGTGTTGTTGGTTGTAAAGTGAGCATATTTTATGTGTTCCTTTTCAATAAACCTTCAGTTGCTAGTCAGCGCCTGTGCCATCTTCTCTCTTGTGCCTGTTGCTGCACTGTTTTCTTCAAGTATGTACCAACTTGCCATTTTGCTGAAGTTGGGAAGAAGGATAAAACACAGCGCTCACTGACAACTGGTTATTTAACGGCGCAGACACTCCTTAAATGCCCTCAGACCAGCCCAGCTGGAAAAAACAAACTTATCACACCTTTATCATAAAGAGTATGAAAGAAACATATCAGCATTATATGATACAATTGAATTATTGCTCGCACATTGTGAACCAGCTTTTTTAATATGATGCATCTCTGTCGCTTCACATGTGGTTTGTGGCCTGCTTCTGCTAAGGATCTTCACACTTGAAAATCTCTGTACAATCACTGCAGTGCTTAACAAGTTTGGAACCTGTCCTCATTCTTTAGATCTCTTGCATGCAAATTGCATTCACGGGCCTCTAGCATTTTGCCTCCATCGAAATACGACCACCGCGGCCAGGATAGAACTCGTGTCTTAACAGGCCAGCAGCCGAGCACCATAACCACTGAACCACCGCGGCGGCTCATGTATCTGTGTGTGTGTGTTCCGTAGGGCTGGAAAACTATGCACTTAAATCACTGATGTTAACCAGCCCAGCTACTAACTCTGCTGTTCATAATACCTCTGCTCCTTGTTTCTGAATGGCCAACTAGGTTGCACTGCTACTTTGTTTATTTGTTGCAATTTTGTGCACAAAATGAATGTCTTATATTTGGGAAATACAAAGTCCAGGTGGTGCATGTTTTCAAGATGTGCTATTGTTGTGTAAATAGTTTACTCAAGTGTTTTGTATCTATAACATGCCAGTTGAGAGGTGTGTGCACGTTTTCATGCTATGGTAATGTGCCTAGTAACTGTTTAAAACATTAGCTGTGTTTCTTGTTCCTGAGTAGCTCACATGTGTACTGTTGTTTTTAGATTTGTTGCAAGTTTCTTTATAAAGTAATTAAATTAATCATATCTCTGAAAATGTAAGCCCATGTGTTGCATTTTTCAAGCTATGCCAATGTGTTTGTGTAAATGTTGAGTGTATTATAAGTCTGCTTCCTTTTTCTAAATTATATTTCTGTCTATTTAAATAAATCAGTCTAATTGTCAGAATAACCATGTCATGGAATCTTGTTGCATCTAAACGATAGGAGCACTGGTAGAGAGATGATGAATGTTACATTTAAGGATTTATTTAGACTAAGTGGTCTGCAAAGTATGGAAAAACAATGTGTTGTGCAGTGCAGTCTTGTATTTGTATTCTATAGCAAGCACCGCATTACTGTGTAGCAAGGAGTAATGCTCAGTTGCTCGTTCTTGTGACCTTAAGCTGCTGTAACCATTCTGGTATGACGATGCCATTGTACACAGTTTAGCCTTTCAAGAGATCACTTTATTGAGCAGCAGCCATTATTGGTCGCTGAAATATTTCAGTAATTTAGAATGCTGTCTGAATATTCCTGAAACATTATGACAGCATTGCAGCAATATTGCAGTAACATTGTCGTGGGAATGTTGCATGTGTGCGAATAAAAAGTTGTATCAACATTAAGAAAATGTTGTCGCAATGTTGCATTAATATTGTCTCCAGAAGTTGCTTTAACATTGACTGAAAGTTGATGTAACATTGGAGCAATATTGTCTCAACGTTGTCTTATGTATGTTGCGTTAACGTGGCAAAAAGAGGACGCTAGCCACGTTAAGGCAATGTTAGAAGCTAACGTTGTGGCCACACTGAGGCAACAAAGCGTGCTACTAGGGACGGCTCACTCAAAACATCCGGCTCACTGTTGCAGATTTAAGTGAGACGGTGAGCCGCTCAAATGAGCCGGCTCACTTCAGTGAGCGGAGCCGTTCTGAGCCGCTCACTGAAGTGAGCCGTTTTGCCAAACTCTACTCTAGGGAGCCAAAGTGGCCCCTGTATTTTCCTTTCCTTACAAAGCCTCTTAGAATAACATATCACATAAGAGAAGTTTATGTGTACCCTCGATCAAAAACGGACGTAAGGGTCCAAAAACAAAAACAAGCCTTTATCGACAAAGTCAGTGCTTTGAGTTTCACCTGCAAGGAAGCAGCTTTGCGAAGATGCCATATTCTCAAACACGCAAAGCGGCGCTACTTTGTTGACAAATTTGTGAGAGCACATATCTTCTTGCGCAAATGTATTATTGTGTAAGTAATAGTCTTATTCAAAGAGAACTTGTGTAGAGATCTTTTAAAACACGCGTGCACAAATACACCTTTAAGTCATTTTCACATGTTTTACAACACCTGTAAGCATGTTTCTGTTCGCTAGCCGCAGCAGCTAAGCGGCCACGGCCAGTGTTGCCCACGCCCGTAATGCTTCCCGCCCGTTCGCACCCGGTGGTGGTGGTGGTGGTCAACGTTACTAGAACAACCTAGTCTAGTAACGTTGGTGGTGGTGGTGAAAACATTTAATCTGAAAGGACAGAGTGTGTGGGAAAGGGCATGCGGCGGGAGTCGGTGTAATGGTGCAAGCGGGCGTTTTTGTGGTTGTGCGCAAGATGGAGGCAGAGGTGATTCGTTCGTTGGTGCTGCAGTCCCTTTCACGGAGGTCCTGACTGCTGTGTACCGTGAGTGGAGTCTGCACGGGGGGCTGAGTGCAGCCGGATCTCCGGAATTAATCTTTTTGAGCGTCACAGAGGATCCTGACAGCTCCGCTAAGACACTTGCGTGGCTCTGTTTCGTGGCCACCTTGGCGGAGATGTCATATATTGCCAGATTGTAACCTAAGGCAATCCCTAAGTAGAGCTGATGCAGGTGAAGACAAATTTCTTTCAATGTAAACATGTAACTGTAGTTTTGTTTGTCCAGTATGCTATATACATTATTGTTTTCTTGATTCTTCCAGCGTACGTGTTTCTGGATATAATATTGGTAATTGCCATAAGTGTGCACTAGTATCCCAGCTGGTGGCATGCAGATCTTTTTATCTGGGTTTTCAGGTTGTTTTTTTTTCTTTACACATCCGGAGGGGTTTCCTTTCTGGCTGTAGAAATTTTAGAGCGGGCTACAGGCACAGTCTCCACACGATTTGTTCCTCAGTAGAGGAAGAATTTATTGCCAGGTGAATGGCGCGCAGTATGAGCTCTTTATTTATTTATTTTTCTTGTCTTTTATAATTTGTAGTGTTTGTGTTAATTGTGCCTGCCTTCAACATGCTTAATTGTATTTAACCCCAACTGTAGCACCTCCTAATGTAATGCCCTCGGGCCTTTAAGGATGAAATAAATGAAATGAAATCAGTTAATTGCCAAGTGTGTCATGTGACAGTCATTGAAACTAGTGCAAGCAGGTCTTTTATGGTGCGTGGTTTCAGTATATAAGCCTAATGCAGAGAGACCATGCAAATATTTTGCAAGGTAACATGTAACAAATATAAAGAGAATTTCTCATGTGGTGGTTCAAAGTGCTAGTTGAGAAGTCATTCTTTTTTTACTTTAATACAAAGACTGTTAAGGCCTATGTTATTTTATATCTTGAAAGAAAACTGTGCAGAAAGAATAAACTCTCCTGTGATTCTCCTCCTGTCCTTAATCAGGTTTTGCAGTTTTCTTTCAAGATGCACCCATCCACCCTAGGCTGTGCAAATGCGTTACTTCCATTTATTTTGTGTGGAAGAATCTTCTCTTCAGTGTATTGGTATGACTTCATAGTGCGGGCATGCAGTTTGTAGATGGCAGGAGGCTAGAAAGTGCTTACTGTGGGAAGGCGTCCTAAATCTGTCTTCCTTTGCTTTGGCACCATTCTACAGTTCTTGATACTGCAGTGCTCTTTGTCAGTGTATGTTGCAGCAGACTGGGCTGTATGAGAGACTGCACATGGCCATTCAGGTGCTCTACATATAGAAGTTTTTTGGTACTGTAAAACACAAAAAGAAGTAGGGGGCACACCCTGTAGCTATACAGATTAGCCCTGATGTAGTGTGCTGCTTGGGATGCAACTCATTGAGGGTCTGTTATACCATATTGTTTTTATCAACCACACACAGCCTCATTGTGGCTGCATTTAATCTGCTTCATTTTTCAAAACTGTTCCAGAAATTTTTTTGCATTTGATCTGAAAAAGATTCTCTGATGATCACATGCATGTGAACACTTTTATTTTGCGTAGTTTTGGTTTATTTCTTCAAAAACTAATTAGTCCCTCTAGTGTACTGAACCCTGCAGGGGAGAAAAACTGAGTATTCAGAATTTCTTACCTCCAAGACTTGATTGGCTGCAGAAACAGTTACAGAGTAACTGATGGTAGCAGTGATCCTTAAGTTTTGTGCCATAACTACCCCCACAAGCTGTGGCACACTAGGTGACAAAAAGCTGTCTCTCCATTTCCTGAAACAATTCAATTTCTACTGTCATGCATTCACACCAACTATTTCTGCTGGAAGCTTCATTGACCATAGTGTCATACATTTAGTGCAGATGTAAGCCTCCACTTTATCAGGACGCTCACATTTCATAACAAATCAGTGTTAGGAAAAACCCATTTTCATCGCTTAATAATAGTAGTTCTAGCTTTTTTGGAGTTCTGGTATTCTTTTTAATTTTCTAAGCAAACTTGTGAGCCCCCTTAGTGGCCGGTACCTGCGTCAGCGGGTCTGAGTCGGCCAGTATAGCCTCCCACCAGTGCAGAGAAGGGACTCGTAGTAGGAGGTCCGCTGATGGCGGCGCCTTTTTGCAGCTCCATAGAATGTGATCATATCCGGCTGTCATGCCGCATTCTTTGCAAGTTGGATTGTATTGCGCTGGGTGCATGAGTGCTAGTTTCTACGGGCTAAAGAAGGCTCGCGTCTGGTGTCAATGCCACATTACCTCCTGCCTTTTGTCGAGCTTCCTGTCCGGTAGCAGATATATCCTCCTTTCCAGTTTAAAATGATTAGTGTCGTCAAAGGATATACTAAAGGCATCTCTCGTGAAATTCGAGGACTCAGCCCAGCTCATTGCTCGGCTGACATAACCTCGAGCTGTACTGTGAGCCAACTCGTTTCTCCTGTTCCCCGAGTGTGCTGCCTCAGTGGTTATGGTGCTCGGCTGCTGACCCGAAAGACACGGGTTCCATCCCAGCAATGGCAGTCAAATTTCGATGGAGGTGAAATCCTAGAGGCCCGTGTACAGTGCATTGTCAGTGCACATTAAGGAACCCCAGGTGGTCGAACTTCCCGAAGCCCTTCAGTATTGTGTCCCTCATAGCCCTAACGAAAGTCGAGGTAGAGCTGGCTTGAGTGACTGCACTACGGTGCAGCTATCTAATCCACTTTCCTTTGTGATCCAGGTGACCTTCCTTGCGTTTGCCAGCCTGGTGCTGCCGACTTTGGCATGCTTGTCAGCCTGGGCATTATCGGTGGGCGCAGTGCCGTTGCGCCGGAAACTGCAGCGGCTTTTGCCACCTGCCGCCCGTCAGCTGCTCGTCCCCGCTGAACGTGCCACCAGAGGAGCTACGCTCACCGGATATCATCGCTGCATCACTGGCCACACAGGAGCTCTGCAGTGTGGTTTAGGTGCTTATAGCAGTCTTGAATTAACAGAAAACATTGGGTAAATCTGCCCATTTGTACTCGCTTTAAAACAAATGCATAGCTTCAACGTTCATTTCAGCAACTTTGCTGATGCCACTGGCACCTGTGAGAAAAGCCATTCTAAGGCTGTACTAGTAAGCATAAGTGAAGGTTATCAGTTTGTATGAGCTGATTGCAGAGTTTTGCTTGCACTGGTTTTCCTTGTGATGTTTTTGTGTTTCTGAAAGGTGGTAGCATTATGTGCACTTCAAATAAAAAAAAACTTGCCCCCATTGCTGATCCTGAAAGTAACTTTACAATTCCAGACTATGTAATGGGCTGTAAGACTATGTTAGATTATCTTTTTTTTTACAGTTCATCGCCTTGTTTGTTGCCCACGAAGAAATAAGCTACTAGATCTTCTATCAACGTTTTCTCTGAGGATGGCTGAAAAATATCTTTGAATCATGAAGGGGCCCATGTTGTCAACCAGACTTGTAGTTGTAGTTTGCAGAACTCATAGTGGCCATTCCCCGCATTTAGCCATTGTGCATTTGTCTATCTGTTTGTCTGAGGACGGCTTTGTGGCAGTCTGCTCACCTGCCAACACTGGAAATGCCTCAGTCCTTGATTAAAATATGGTTCAGTATTTCGTTGTTTCTTTTTGGGTGTTGCCTTTTTGAGAGAAGTGTAAACGAGAAGCTTCATTTGTCCAGGAAGCTGCCCTATCTGCCAGTGACAATGCCCACAATGGGCTTCTTCGATTATCAGTCCCGGACTCACCGCGGACTCACCACGACGCCGGCCCGAAGCTCGTTTTTCTCCGGCAGGGCGCGAAGCTCCGCCCACCAGTCCGCAACCTGCCGGAAGCGCACTCGATTTTCTCCGTCTGGCTCACCGCGGACTGCCGGAGCTGCTGGGACCCACACGAGCCGGCAGCTAGCAGACGAAGCTGCCTGAGAAGCTAGCAGACGAAGCGCATGCGCATTTGGCACATCCGCGCCAATTTACGCGCGCTTTCGCTCCCCTTCTTTTGACGCGGACGGCTGCGCGACTTGGCCTCCGAAACAATTTTGCTCGACGGAGTCGAGACGCGCGCGCACCCGCAGCTTGGCCCGGACGGCATGCCCGTCATAGAAGAAGGATTGCCGGTGTATGTCACGACGGTACGTACTACTTTGCATGCGCCTGCCATAGTACTATAGTTCCAAGTACAATACCGCATTACCAAGTGCCATATACTTCTTGTCGCATTTACTAGCTAAGCATATCACATTTTGCAGGTGGCGTTCGACTGCGGATTGCCCTTCTCGACTCTGCAGGTACAGGCGCAGAAAGCGCCGACTTTCGCGGGCATGAAACAGCCGCCGTAGGCTCGGACAGCGCCGACTTCAGCGGCCAGGAAACAGCCGCCGTAGGCTCGGACAGCGCCTCGGATGAACTTTGGCCGAGACAGAAGACTTTGGTCCTGATCCAGCTCTATAAAGAATTTAAAGAAAACCCGGCAAGGCGTCTAAAGACGAGAAAACAGATGTGGGAGATGCTGGCGGCCAGGTTGAACGACGTTTTCGGAGGCAACCTAGCACCTAGCCAAGTTGAAAACAAGTGGCGTACGCTTGAGAGAGCATACAAGCGAGTGCGAGAGCACAACTCTCGCTCTGGCAATGACCGTCGGACATGCGAGTTTGAAGAGTGAGTGTATACTGTTATATGATTCTCATCCCAGTTGACATATAAAGACCTGACAAACTGACACGCATGCTAACATATGTCGGTGGGTTCATTATTTGTTATGCCCAGGGAGTTGAGTGAGCTGCTGGACAAGAGCCACGCCGTGAACCCGCCGTGTTTGCTGGGGCCCGGGGTTGCGCGGACCCAAGACACTGAGTAAGTTTATGGCCTCTTAATTTACTCCCGCGCCACTGGTTTTATTTAAAGTTATATATTTGTGGAAGCAGCAGAAAGAAACTGCGGAGAAACCATGCTGGGATTGTTTTTTTGTTTTTTTTTCTGCCGAATGTTCCGTAAGCCGACAATTTTTTCTTTTCGCAGTGTTAATTTCTGGCACTGTTTTTTGGCAGATTTTGCTTGCGTGTTTTCTTTGTAATGCGCATGAATTAATTCGAGAACTTAGGTCACATAGCGGCACTCGTTTGCAACTTGAATATTTTCTCGTGCTCGTTTGGTTTCACCTGGCTTTGACATAAACATTAAGTATAGCCTACGTCAGGCATAGAAAAACTGTGATGTGATCTGTTTTAATTCAGTATAATGGTAACGCCAGCCTAGCCTCAAGAGCCAGAGTGATAACCTAGGCAGAATCAACGATTATCGCATGGTGCCGCTTCAAGGCATGAAATTAAAAAATGGAACTGAATTGGGAAGGAATCGTTGTATTATACCAACCCAGAATGTTTACATCACAGCCTGGTAAAACGTACCGAAACAACATGGGAAAAAAAATTGATTTGGATCTCGTAAGCGAACATCATGTGGAAACGAAGAAAGCACGAACCAAATTTAAGTTGTCAGTGCTGTGTTAATGAAGTACTAAGGGTTTTAAATGAAGCTGTAAAACATTTATACAGGTAGATCATGAGAAATGCCAGTTTTGTTCAAGATCTTTCAGTTAACGCCAGCTTTACTCAAGTGATCCTTTTTCATTGCCACTGTGTATTTACAGCCCATAATGTCTGCAACCCACTACCGTCAGCGTTCAGCAGAGTCCAACCGTAGGAGACCAAAGCACCGGTGGCAGGGAAGTACCTGACAACTCATTCCAAGAGCCACTGCGCACTGAAACAACCACTGCAAAGAGGGCACGTCTGGACTCAACACGTGCTGTGGTACAGGGCTTCTTAAGCCACCTTCGTGAAGCTGAGCTGAACCGTCAAAAAAGGCATGAGGACCGCATGGCTGCTCGCAGGCAGGCCCATGTTGAGCGACTTGCTGCTCTCGAAAAATTTGCTGCAAGATTCGAGTGTCGGCACTCCACAGCAAATGTTGAGCCTGTTGAGTAGCTTATAATTACTTACAGCATCATGAGGTGAACAGCGCAATCTGAGACACACACAGAGGACAAAGAATGCGAATGAACAGAGCGCTGTGTTCGTTCTCATTCTTCGTCCTCTGGACAAGTGTTTAAGATTGCTCTGCTCACCTCATGCTGCTTCGTCAGCAGCTAGCCCGCAAAGATGTCTATTGCTTACAGTAATCCCATTCACAACATCTTCACATCATTTCTGTGCATTTGTTTGGTGTTTAGTTTTTCATAATGAAGCAACTTTGTAAGCAATTTTGTATCTTTTGCATTCCTGTCCGTGCTTTTTGCTAATTTCCTTTTTACTGAAACATCCTTGGATTGTTGTTTCCAGCATTTGCTGTCATTTATATTGTATGACCACCGTGCTAAGATCTCGCAGAAGATTGTAGAAACAATAAATTAAATTATTTTTTCCATACATTAAGAATTGCAATATTTAACTTTTAGTTCCATACTTTTCATGTTTTTCCAGGGGCATAAGTACATGTTACCTTGCTAGCTTTTATTGAATGCCTAATTTTATTCACTGTACTCTAACATTACTTCTCCCATGTTGATCTTTTAAACGGTTCTGTGTTCAGTTAAAAGCATTCTATAACTTGTTCCTGAATAATATATGTTGTGTATTTTTATTTATTGTTCCGGTTAACAGATGTTAGTGGAAACTTTTTTATTTACATTGATTTGTTTGCAATCAAGTTACATTGCAATGTGACTTCAAACAGTATTATTTACATTTTCAATAAAAATATCACACAATAGTTTTGGCTCAGTCTTGAGTACATATCTGAAAATGTCACCTGGCACAGTTCATGCAGATTTTGCTCAACAAATTGGCAAGCCCTGGTTCTTGGTTTCACCACTTCATAGATTTTGTGCTATGCTGTCCCGTAAAGCAACAGCAAAAGAAGGTGCTTCATGTGTTTCAAGGGTGGTTTCATCGTCGGCCTCTATGTCAGTGGTATCTGGCAAATCCTCCAGTGTGTCAGCACGGCGCCTTGCCATATTCTGGAGCACACATGCTGCCATGACGACATATGCAGCCTTGGATACATCCCACACGTCAATGTAATTCAAGCGCTGAAATCTTGCTTTGACGAGGCCAAAGGTGCCTTCAATGACGACTCGTTGCCTAGTATGGGCACTGTTGAAAGCAGCCATCCATGGTTTCCAAGCTCCTGTCTGGCGATATGGAGGCAGAAGCCATGGCAAGAGCGGGTAAGCTGCGTCTCCTAGCAGGTAGCCGCCTGGAAATGCAGCAAATGGTTACCATGACTATAAAGTACTCTCCACTACTGTATATGTCATACATCACAACTGCATATGTTCACTCATAGAGAATCAGTAGAAAGGTATGTGTTTTTTTTTCTTTGTAGATTCGTGTTGATAAAGGAAACTATATTACTACAGGTTTTCGTCTCAGTCCTGATGATCCACAAAGTTTCTCAGCCATGTAGCATACATGTTCCTGTGCTGATCAATTTTTTATGTTTTCCATTTCTGTGCCCTTAGTTCAGAAGCTTCCAACTGTGATGCCACAAACTAACGCTGACACCTGTTCCACACCTGCTCCCCGCCACCTCAAAAAAAATTTGAGCCTTGTGGAAGGTCTTTGTAGGCACTCTGACCAAAGAGTGAGATTTGTTTTGCAGGTATTGATGTTTTAATATTATTTGAATCTGTACTTTGACACACAGCTTGTGACGGAGAGAGGGGTCACGAAACAATATCAACTCAGCATTAGAAAGAACACCCCCGAGACTCATTTTGAAGAGCAGGAACTGAGATACACGAAAGTGACAAACAGCATAAAGCCCTTTTTCGCACTCGGCTCAATTATGCGCGGCAAACCCCCCCCCCCCCCCCCCAACCCCCGCTTTTTTTTCTTTTTTCTATTTATTTTCATAATGCCTCTACAGAGCGCCCTTAAGTTTTCAGGTTACAAAGTGCGAACTTACCTTCGCATTTTGAAGCTGCCTCTTCGAACAGGAAGCTGTGCCGTAGGACTCGGGCGTCATGAACGCTCCCAGGGAATCCGATGAACACGTCTGTGAACATCATGTCCGCATCGCACACGCCTTGCAGTAATATTGAGTGAAATTTCTTGCGATTATAATAGCTCTCCTCCGATTCCGACGGCCTCGAAATACGGACATGGCACCCATCAATGGCACCAATGACGTCTGGCAGGCCAACAGGCTCTCTGTGGCGAGTGTACAGAGCACGAAATGCCCGCTTGTTGAGAGCCTGCTCTTCACGATCCGGCCAGCGGATCTCCCTTCCACCTACAGACCATAGAAAGTCCAGGACTCTGTTTATGGCGACGTGGGCGGTTGATTCGCTGACATCAAATTTGTCGGCGATCTGATAGAGCGCACATTGGGTCCCGATGTAAGTGAGAGCGATCAGGACAGTTTTCTCGGCTGCGATTTTTGGCCTCCCTCTTAGGCCTTCGGGGTAGAAAGAGGAGTGCTGGAACTCGTCCACTAGAGTCGCCGCGGTTGATCGTGATAGTCGAAAAAGCTTCCTGAACTCGAAGTCCAAGTAGCGCGGCGCAACCTCTTCCACATACAACTTCACCCTGTGTCGGTCCTTGCGTTCCAACTGCGAAAGCAGAAGGCACATTACAAATGTGTCTCCAAAATCGTCGTCATCGGATTCCTCAGAGTCGGAGCTATCAGACTCCAACATGTGGTCTGCTACAAAAAGCGCGCCAAATTTCTCGAGCGGCATCGCTCCCCTCTTCCCTCTGCGCTGACTGCCCGCGGGCTGCCAGCCAGCACCGCTCGCACGTGATCATGACGTAGCTTCCTGCCTGACAGGAAACCGCGAACTGCCCGAGGACTATCAGAGCTCGGTAAATCGAAGAAGCCCAATGTATCCATCCTTCCTGTTGCCACCCCTAATTGCATGCAGATATGACCACTGTTTCTTCGCAACTTCTATAGCCGCAGACAGTGCTTCTGTCAAAGAAGCACATCTAACTAAAGTTCACTTTGCTGATCCACTCACTGCCTTGAATGGGGCCTTTGTTCACGTTGCAAGCTTCACATATGGCCTGTCTTGCTGTGGAAAAATGATGAAAGCAGCATACATGTGGAGTTTAACACTCCAAAGCAGTACAAATGAATTCTATGGTGCTCTTCCTATTGGACCACGAAAAGCTGTCGAGCATCCAACGGATGCCTGGCAACGAATGTCTGAACATCCGCTGGACATCTGTAGAGGTCCGTAAATGTCCAACAGATGTACATCGGTTGCCGATGGATGTCCGGCGCAAACAAAATGGTAGTCCAGTGAGAGTCCCATGGACGCCAAAATCGGATATTCAGACGTCTGGCAACTGATGTTCCTTTTTTGAACAGCCACAAGACGTCCCGTGGAAAATTGTCGTTTGAGCAAGGGACATTCAGAGGACATCAAAACCCGGTCGTCGCATGCAGGACGTTCGAACACTACCCCCCGGACCAAACTTTCTGACTGGCAGATGTCTACAGGACATTTCTTTTTGATCAAAAGAGGGATATTGATGCAGTCTGTAGTGTTTCAGCAATACTTACTGTATTGGCTTACTGTATTGTTTCCGCATGGCAGATGTGGAAACATGGCATGTTTCCGCATCTGCTGTCTGCTGGAAGAGTGCCAGTGGCATTCAACAATGCACAAACTGACAGCTGGTGGGATGCGAGTCATTGAGTTTACACACTCAGAAATGAGCTTTCTTGACCAAGGGGCCAACAGTTAGTATTGCTGAAACATTACAGACTGCATCAATACGCCTCTTTTGATAAAAAAATGTCCTGAACGTGTCACTGACACACAACAAACCATGGCACTCTGGAAAATTGTCTCGATCTGAGCATAAAAAACTGGCTTCCTTGTACAGCAGGAGTTAAACATGCAGTAACTGTAGTGAGGAAGCCGTTCTTGTCCTTCTGCGGTATAGCAGCTTTCATGCACACTGGCATCAACATATACTAAGCAAAAATTGACAGTTCATTTCATACTACAAATTTGTTTTCTTACACATGACTGCACACTGTATCAAGTTGAAAAGTAGCAACATAAAAAAATGCATTGAGAAATGCCAAATGATGGGTGCATAAATGCGTGCATGCTTTACTATTACACAGTTTTTAGTGAAACGAGTATTGAAAATTGCACTTTATTTCGAAGTATCCCAGCAAAGAACACTGCAACTGCAGTCCCAGTTAAACAATAAAGATATTGCCACTAATGACCAGTAAACTACCATTTAGGAAAAGGCACAAAGTATTTCACAATTCAAACATGAAGACATGATGGCCATGCGAATACTTGCAAGGCACAGTACATAAGAAACGTACGTTCATAAGAATGCAAAACTGGCACCAAAAAAATACAAGAGCATGGCTTCCAGGCTTGCTGAAAACAAAAATTGCACTCTGACTAGTGGAACCAAGACAAGATTAGGTGAACTGCTTACATAGTACCCATAATATATGATCCACAAAAAGTAAAAATAGGACATCGTTTAAAACAAATGACTAGTATCATCGATCAAGTGTACAATAAAGGCTTTGATATTGAAGGAACACAAGACTAAAAGTTAATAAACTAGATGCACCTGCAACAAGTTTACTGGTAAGCAACAAGCAGTAAAACTAAAACAAACTTGAATATGCATTAAAAACTAGAATAACAAATATGACTAGTATTTCGTTAATTACAGAAATGCCACAGCTGGTTGAGCGGCTATGAAAAGTTGACTGGTTGTGTTCAACACCTAGCACAAACCATGCAGTACATTTATACTTGGATGTTATTTGGTAATGTCTTGCAAACAGTGCCAAAAATCAAATGCACTTTAGAAATAAAATACCAAAATAACAGACAATATCACTGCAGAATTATGGTACAGCCGTTCAAAGATGGCCATTACAACTTCAAAAGAAAAAAAAATCTCCCCGATAATCTCAAACAATGTATCAAGAAACACATGAAACATGACTTGAAAGATCTTACAGCAAAGCTTGATGTACATGAACCATAAGCGAACGGCCGAGTACTATGTGGATAACCATTTCAACATAAAAAAAATCAGTCCCCTAAAACTTGAGAAAGAAAAAAGGTGCATCAAACAGTGTGTGTGAAATTTAACCAGCAAAGTGCACAAAAGCAAAATCACCAAGCTTTCATTTGTTTTTACCACTGATGACAGTGCCTGATGCATGAAAAATGATGAAAGGGTGGCATTCTCTGAGAGTTCTGTGCACTGCGGTGTCAGCGGTAGATGGTAGAAGTCATGTGCGCTCAAAAAAAAAAAAACCATGAGCCTCTTGCTGCTCTGTCATATGTTCCAAGCGCACTTATCTTGTGGTGGCTCTGAGTAGCATGAGATGACAAAGCAGTGAATGAGTCACTGCCTGTGACTGCAAGCGACTGGCAGCAGTTTTGCATACAAACCATAGATGCCTCAGCTCACAAGAAGACACTCCAAGTGGAAGACAGCACTCTAGAGAATCATCTGAGGCACCCTTAGGCACCTCCAGCTTTGCCATTTATGATGCCCTGCACATCATCCCTACCAATAATTAGAACCTGAATATTTGGCATCTGTACCTCTCTAGTTTGACACTAAAAAATGGCAAAAATATAGGGTTGTCTGAAGCATCAACAAGAAACACAGGTGAATAACAAAGCACATCAGTTCGTGTGGTGTGCAGACACAATACTGTTAAACATGAAGGTTTATGTGCAGCTCCTGTGAAAGATCCAGAGACTTCAGTGGCTGACTGTTGTGACATTTCATTGCCCTTGCCCAAAGGTGGCACTGGCTGCTATGGGTTACAATGGGACTGCTATGGCTCACATTTCAGTTGCCATCTGCAAAACAAAATAAGTGAATAATATTCTGTTAATGCACAGTTAACATAAGAAGTGTACTTTTAGGAAAGAAAAAGTACCAGAAAAAGAATGCAACAAAGAAACAACATGCCGTGTGCAATCTGCCTGCTATGATGAAGTAACATTCAGCTCTACTGACAGCTCCCACTTTTCAGCGCACATGCTTCTCTCCTTGCTTGTAAAGGAGTAAAAGAATTGAGTGCAGCACAGTTGCTTTTGTACGGAGCCAACTGACATTTGCGCATTCGCATGCAGAATCGCTTCCACGCATGCGTAAGCGATTCATTGTAGCAGAAGGAGGATCATGCTGTGCTAAAACTGTATTTCAAAATCTCATCCTGTGGGTAGAATAAAATAATCCGGCAACAACCGAACATAATGCAGTGGCGGCACGAAGCGCGCCGCCGCTGCATTCAGGCCGGTCACATTCTCGGAAGCCTTGATTCCAGTGTCATATTCACATGAAGTCTCGTGTGTTGTTCATGCTCAACATGACGCCGCGTGCGAGGCAAAGAAGTTACGATGCAAAACTCAAGTTCCGTGCCGTTGAATATGCGCTGGAAAGCAGGAACCAGGCAGCAGGGAGACAGTTGAACTTGAGTGAAGAAACTATCCATTGGCGCAAGCCCGCAAGAATGCTCCGGTCGATGGAGCCAACAAAAAGGCAGGCCTCAGGAATAATTAAGGCACGCGTGTCAGAGCTCGGAAATCATCTGCACACGGCAGCTGCTGCATGTGTGTATTTTCACCCTAGTCACTGATGAAGCGATCCTGAGCACATTATCATCAAGCTTACCAATTTTGTTGACACCACATTCCGCGGGATCACGGAGGATGCACTCCACCACCATGCCCTGCAACTCGGCAGCATCGCATTCTTTTCGGTGCGGACGTCATGAGTTTCAGTCGGCAGGCGGGAAGAATTTTAGATACAGTTTTCTCGGCGATAAATGTATCTTTTCCTCCTGGACACAGTGCACAGCCAGAAAGAGCCACGAAATCAATTTTCACTGAGAAGAATAATTGGCTGCTGCCCTCAGTGTACCTTTAGGTTGGCTTTCCTACGTTGGACTTATCTCACTCTGCAGCCTATGCTACATTGAAAATCACATGCAGCAGCTGTCAGCCGACAACTGCATAGTTCTTGGAACGTGAACAGTCGTAGCAGCAGAAACTTTTATCAGGCCATAAGGCAACATCACGAGTCTCATGTACCTCTGGGCACTTCAAATGCACCATTCATGTACCACGGCATTAATTTAAAGTCTTTGTGATTACAATAACGCACTACGAGCTTCCAAGATTGTCCGATTCCCACCTCACGGCCCGCCACTATGCCCAGAGGCAGGCAGTAACCGCAGTGTTTCTCATCACGATTCACTGCAATGAATGAGTTGCTGCATACACATTTGGCCAGGAACCGAAGTGTCCATATTACCATCAATGAGGCACGACTGTACATACGAGCCAGTAAGAATGCTATATTATGAGACTATGCATGGGAGGGGGATTGTAAATTTTGAAGACTCGCACTTTTCCCTGGAAGAGAATAAAAGGAATCAAGTATTAGGAATGTGCCAAGGCATCATTCATGCCCATGCATACCCACAGAGCTATTCTTGAAGAATGCTCAAGCAATCTATATATATATATATATATATATATATATATATATATATATATATATATATATATATATATCTACACACACACAACTGTAAGCACACTTTTTCCAGCAACTTTATAAGCTTCAAAGCTTTTAACAGAAACTGCCACTGTAGAACTGTAGTGGAGCAATGCACAAGGATAGCTTCCTTCTTTTTTGATCTCAAAAGTGGAGGCTGACATCTTAAAGTATAAGCAGGCTGTAATGAAAAGTGGGGCTGGGTTTGATCAGTGAACCAAATTATGGCTGCTAGTGATTATGATTTGCTCAGAACACACACCTTCAGATGGGCAGGCAGAAGACGCTGACTTCTTCCATCTTTGACTTCCGGAAAGCCTTCCAGGCGCGTGTCTCGGCAATGATTTTATTGAATCCTCGACGTTGGCCATACTGCCTTGTGGAAACTCTCCTGCAGCAGCTAAAAATAAAAAGTACAAGCTGTTAAAATTTTGTCTTTAAACTGTGTGATATTATTTCACCACACACTAGAGCACTGCTAGTGAGAAATTACAATATTAGCAAAAAAGAACTCTTTTTAAGAGAGAATACACATATTATAATAAAGTTTAGAATATACAGTTGGCGGATCTTAAACATTAATGCTATAAGAATTTGTTATCAAAGTAACTCAAACAACTAAACCCTCACATAACAGCACAAGATACCTCCAATACAACTGCCCTCACACAGCTAAGTTTGACACCATACAATCAATATAATTAAGCCCTTTGTTTTAGGAGTAAAACCCTAGTTTAACAAATTCTTGCCCTGTTAGCACATTTCCGGAAAGTCAGGTTAAAGCCCACTTCTACTCAAAAACACGCCTTGAAATGGAGGTAGTTTTCCGGTGCACAAAGCTAAAGACCTGCATGAAAATTAGCAGATATCTTGCGCTCAACTCAGAGTAGAGATTTTCAGTTCGCCGACGATTTTAAACCTATTTAGCGCTTGCTTTTCATGATGCGACTTAAACTGAGGATAAGTTCTGAAACTATGCTTCCAAAGCGAGAGGCCAATACAGTGGTGTTTAACATGACTTACTCGAATGATTGTATCGAGCTTTACCTCAGTCAATGACACACTGCTCGAAGACTCTTCATCGAAGACTGCTTCCAAAATGGCCACTATGATTTTGAATGAGTGTTTTCAGAAGACTGTAATGCATGCAGGAAATAATTGTAATAAACGAGATAAAATGCAAAATACTGATTTGATAAACATTTTTTCGGTGTGACATGCCAGTCATATTGTTTATGAAATAACGATAAAACGAAACCATTTTATATCACAAAAAAAACGAGCGCTTGTAGCAATTTGCCATTAAATAAAAAAATGACCTATAGAGAAGAAGTAGAAAATGTTTTGCTGAATAACCCGATTTGAACTTTAAAGATATAGTCCGATTTTTACCCCCTGAATTTCAACAGCTGACAAAAGAAGGAAGGAGACCAGGATTACAAAAGAAATCAACCATCTGCAGAATAAACTTAAATTTTCTCAATTACTCAAAATCTTAAGCATACAACACGAAACTTCTAAAAAATTCACCTGGATCACCTGGCCCCCTTGTTAGTGAGTGGACCCTGCCACCGGAGTCATTACTTAAGATCAGCTCAGCCATGTGATCAGTGTGATGGTTTAGACGTAACCACAAGCTTTAGGCTAGCGGGTAGTTCTTGAGTGCTAATGCTATGTATTAGTGAACTGCTTCGTAAGCATCAGGACCGAGTTTAGGCAATGATGTGAATGAATGAATCAGGTCATGGGCACAGGTGGTCAGCATGGTGAATTGAACCAGTATACTGTGGCCGCCAATAGTAACGCGCGCGGTACACGTACCGTCGACAACAGGCGTGCCACCATCTGCGACACGCACACGGGACATTGCAGGCGTGAGGACTTTGCGTAGGCGACGGCGCGGAGGGCAGCACTCATCACTGATATTTGAGCACCGGTGTCAATCAGGGCGCGCACAGGAACACGGTCGATAAAGACGTCCAGGAGATTTGGTCGAGAGGCCGAGAGCGGATTTGTGGTCTGGGTCGTTGATGCTGCGTCACCTCCGGGAGCTGCATCATTTAGTTTTCCAAATGGGAGCGGCTGGTTGAAGGCGACTGTGGGGAGCGAGAGCGGCGGCCCTGCGGCGACGGCGAGCGGGAGAATCGGCGTGGAGGGGGAACGGCGGCTTCAGATGGTTCGGACGGGGCTCGGGGCGAGAAGGTGCGGGTCGAGGTAGAACTGTAGAAGGAGGGGCAGACGTTGCGGGCTGGTGAAGACCATGGACTGCGGCAATGTCGGGCGTTGTGGCCAATGCGAGAACACCGGAAGCAGATGGGGCGGTCGTCTGCCGTACGCCACTCATTTGGATTGCGATAACGCTGCGGAGAATAATAGGTGCGACGATAAACAGAGATAGGTGGCTGGGGGGTGTCCGGGCTTCTGATGGTGCACACAGCCGGAGGAAGGTTCAGGTTAGCGAGTTCCTGACGCACGACGGCCTGAATCAGCGACACGGTGGGTAGAGAGTTATCAGGTGCGGTCGGACGAGGCAGAACAGGCGCAAGGGCTTCCAGTTCGCGGCGAACGATGCGGGTCACAGTGCCGGCAACGGGGTCATCATCGGAAGAGGCGCGGGACGGTAATCGGTGTTCCTCACAGGAAGAAGTAGCGGCAGTATTAGGGAGCCGAGAGAACTGCTGTGGAATTCGGCGGCTTTTAACCTGTTCGAAATGACGGCATTCTTTTATGATTGCGTCCACGGTGGTGCAGTCTTTGCAAACCAGTAAGTTAAAAGCATCATCCGCAATCCCTTTCAGAATCTGGCTCACTGTCGTACTCGGTCATGGCGGCGTCGACCTTGTGGCAAAGCGCCAAGACATCTTGGATATATGCCACATAGCTTTCGGTTGACGACTGGGCGCGCGACGCGAGCTGCTTCTTCGCGGAGAGCTTCCGGTCATCGGGTCTGTCAAACAAAGTACGGAGCTTTCATTTAAAAATGTCCCAGCTCGTCAGTTCTTCTTCGTGGGTTTCGTACCAGACCCGGGCCGTGCCACTAAGATAGAAGATCGCATTCGCTAGCATCACGGTGGGATCCCACCGGTTATAGGTGCTCACTCGCTCATATAGGCTGAGCCAGTCGTCGACATCGGTGCCGTCGTTCCCAGAAAAGGTACCAGGGTCACGGGGAGGAGCCATGACCACGAAGGGAGCAGAGGGAGCAGAGGGAGTGGTTCGTGACTCGCCGGGTGGAGCCATGATGGTAGTAGCCCCGGCCTGACGACCGCTTCGGAGCTGCGTGGCGTGGAGATCGTTTACCCAGCACCTCCACCAAAGATGTTACGTGGCCCGAAGTCTATGTCGGCACAAGGACGACCGGAGCACAGGGTACAGATCACAGCTAGCCCCGAGCGGCAAGCGCGCACACACCGGGCACTTCCTCTGCGTCGTCTTCACGGAGATTATCCGTTGCAATATTGAAGGCAGGGTTCACCTTGGGTATGCATAAAAAGGCAGGAATAAAAGGAAGCAAGATAATTATGCCAGCCACGTTTTCCAGCGCCGTATAACAGCCCTGTCAAGAATATGGCTGGATGGAGCCTGCCCAGTAATTAAAAAGCACACCACACTACGCAAAGCCAATGATGAAACCACGCATGAGACTGCTGAACTGGGTTAAACTGCTGTTTTTAAAGATGTATAAACCTTTGTTCCATTGTCCTCAGCGATGGCCTTTGGTTTTCAGTTATTCAAAGCCTGTGTGAGTAACAGCTATGACACAATTTTGTTGAAACCTTATGTACAGCAACATGACAGTTCCAACATTTGGCTATAACTTTTGCTTGTCCACATGTTTGCATGCATGGTAATGCAACCCAAATGAACTGCTTTACCACACATGTCACAAAACCATGTAACTTGCCAAATCAACACTGTGGTAATAAGGCATGCCATACAGGAGAGCCCAGAATTATTTCAGTCACTCGGGGAGTTTATCAACTAAGCAACTCACCGATCAGCACATGCGTGCTAAGCAAACTGAATGAGATGTGAGGAAGTAAAGGACAGGTAACCCAGCACCCCGATGCTTATGTCCTTCCCCAAGACGCTCAGAAACCTTACAAAGAGGAATGAAAACTCTATTCAGGATTCTGCAGGGCAAAGTATCAATGACAACTCAAAACAATGACATGACTACATACGAAATGTTTTTCTGAGAGCCTCCACGGCCCTTATCACTCAGGTCTACCAGCATAACTCTTTATTTGGCCATAAGTTGAACAGAGATTAACTCAACACCAGTTATTCTATAGCAAGTTCCTCATATAGTTATCACTGCAACAGGCAAGCACTGAATTCGTTTGCAAAAATCCATTTCATGCTCATGTGTGCGGCAGAAAAAATTTGTAAATAAAAAGGGAGAAATGTCTTTTTTTTCCAAGTTTCATTCTTGCAATGAGGAGAGAGGTACAGGCGCGGACAAAAGTGAAAGGAGCACGCAACTGTCTTCGAATATTTTTCAAATGTCGCCTAATTGAAATTTCGAGCAGTGGTGCACGCATGCTGGTAGGTTTCTCGTAGACAAACAACGCTTCTTCATTACCAATGGAGAAAGCGTGATTGCACTTCGAACGCAATACCGTGCTCCGTTTACTTATGGCCGCGCCTGTACAACATTTGCTGCTGCTACAGGCAACCGAAATTCAATTTTCTGCAACTGGCTCTCCGTTCCCGCTGAAGTTTTTAAGCAAGCAGTAGCCTTTGGCTTACCTATAATTACACTGGACGTCTTCAAGGCTGAAAGGTTCAGCTTGTTTTCCTCCCAACCCAAGAGAACTTCGCTGCCAGCTGATCGCTTGTATGCCAGCATGCGCTTAGCAGCGACATTTGAATTTCTCCACCCAAGCTGCACAAGTTCTCGCACCTGCAAAGAAAGCATGCGCGGTTTTTATGGAATGCATCTCCAGTACATGAAGAGGAACAGATCATTTTGCAGAATATTTTACTTTTCGATAAGTGTATGGGCGCAAAAGGAAACAAAGCTGCTGAAAAGTGTGTACCACATACAAGAAAACAACAGCCCCCAGGAGTGACAGCACTTTTTGCAGTAGTGTTAGCGAAGGAGTGCATGCATCAGCACTCCTTCGCTAACACTACTGCAAAAAGAGCTGTCACTCCTGGGGGCTGATAATCTCTGCTGATTTCTAGTGTGCTTCTGTTGCTGTTGTCACATTTATGATTTTTTTGCACTTTGCATATCTTTCCACTCTGCCAACATCTATGTATGTATACTTGTATGATCAGCAATAAACCCTCCGTTGTTAGTCACCGCTGTGTCATCCGTTTCATTGTATTTTGTCCTCGTCTTCATTCCCACTCTTTATTCAAGAAACTAATCTCTGAAAATTTTCAGAAGCAACAATTCTTTGCTGTGAATATACTGCCCATGTGCAAACCTATCATATGCACCTTGAATATGTGTCCCATGGTACAGCATTGTTTGTCCAAAACGGCACCATTTTAACTCACCCGTTAGTCTGCAGTAATGAAGTATAAATATCTGATGTGCTTGACATAAAAAACGAGCAGTTGGCAGCAGAACCCTTGTAGCCTTCTTTTTCGGTCCGTGTCAAAAGAGTTCAGGCTAATTTGCCTCTTTATACCTTGTGTGACCCAATTACATGAACACTCACCAGAAGTGCAAAGTTTTCTTTGTCTGACTTCTCGCTGAACCTGAGCAGGTCATCCACTGAAGCGAATAGTTCACTGATAAGCAGGAGCCTGGTGATGACTGCCTGGCTGGGAAGCACTTCGCACGGTTTGTTTAGCATATCTCTGTGTTGCTGCTGTGTAAAGCGCCAGATGTTGAGAAGTCATATAACGTGCTGCTTGAAAGTCTAGAAATAGGGAAAGGGAAACAAGCAAAAATATATAACCGAAATGAGGGTCACTTGGTGCTCTGTAATTTCCTGAATTAAAAATTAGTCTCTGGCAGTTCATGTTCTTTCATTGCCACTCTCTTCATATTAGTAACTTAAATGAAAAAAAGAAATGTTGGGTGCTAGCACCACATAGATTGCAAAGATCACGAGGCAAGTGGCTAAGCAAGTCAGAGCGCAACTACACTGTGAATGCCTTGCTCTGATCTCCGCTGTGCAGAGGTTCTGATCACACCTGTATGGCCGCCCATTCACCACTGTGACTGATCATCACTCCCTCTACTGGCTCGTCAGTCTCCGAGATCCAAGCGGTCGCCTCGTGCGCTGGACCCTGCGTCTGCAGGAGTGTGACTTCAATGTCGTATACAAGAGTATACGCCAATGCAGGCTGCCTTTCGCAAATGTAGCTTCTCTGAACCGATTGTGACAGTGACGATTTTGACCGTTACATCTCAGCCATTGTTTGAGGGTTTCCTGACATTCAGGGGTTTAAAACTGAGCAGCGTGAAGATCTGGCTCTACAACTCCTCTTTGGCTCCACGTGCAACCAGGGAGCTACAGGTCGTTTTTGTGTCCGCGAGGGTCTGTTATGGAAAAATTGGCGGGGGCTTAGCTTTGGTTAAGCCTGGTAGGTTGCAAAAGCGCGCAGCGCCTCCAACTGAAGGAACGCAGTGCGCCGCGTCTACAGGTCACGCGTGGCTACCGGCTTTTTGAGGAAAGTAAATGGCACAGTAATTCTCTGTCATCTCGGTGGACACCCTAACCGCACCATAAAGGAAGGGAGGAACGCCACAACCCGTTTGGCGCGATGCCTTGTTGTTGCGACTGAAAGAAATGGAACTTGTAGAACACGGCCGCCGGGCTCGCCATTCTGCGGCATAGGCGCGTTGCTTAGCAAACCGCTCTTGCCTTTCTTCATCTGTCTCCTCGGCATGGCGCCGGCGTTTGCGCGCAGCACGTCGCTCCAGCGACGCCTTGTACAATTCCTCAGACATGACTAAGCGGAGCGCGCCTGCGGCGCCCCATTTATCCTCTCCTAGCGAGCGCCCTCACGCGGCGGGCCGAGGAGGCCGTCACGTGGTAGCCGCCGCGCCGAGCAAAGGAATGACTACGGCCGAACAGACGAGTTGGGGCCCCTGCTCTCCTCTGGTCGAGACGTCACGCTGTCACGTGAGCAAAGGAATGACCTCCACCGACGGCAGAAAAGTGCTAGCAGCATTGCTTTCGCAATAAAAGAACAGTTCCCTTGTGGGCCCACGATATCTGCTCATTGTTCCAACAGCTCTGTGCCCCTCCATTTTGTGTGTCATGCACGACGACCCTGCCTCTAGACATCTGGGATTGGCTCGTGCACTCCATCGAGCTCAAGAGCTGTTTCACTGGCCGAAAGTGCTTTCCACGAGAGAACGATATGTGCCCAGTTGCAGGCAGTGTCAGCGCCACAAATGCCCCACCTCCACTCCAGCTGGCCTACTTCACCCTGTGACACCCCGCAGCAGTCCGTTCGAGCAGGTTGGAATTGATCTGCTTGAACCTTTTCCCAAATCTTCAAATGGCAATCGCCGGATCGTGGTCTACGCGGAGTCCCTGACGCGATACTGTGAAACAGCTGCTATACCATCGGCTGCCACGCATCAAGTGTCGTAATTTATTCTGAACTCTGTGATCTTATGGCATGGACCACTGTGAGGGGTAATCAGTGATCGAGGCTGGCAATTCATGGCCGATATCATTCAAGAGCTGCTACGTTTATGCGCGGCTACCTACCGGCACTGAACGCCATATCACCCACAGACAAACGGTTTGACAGAACGCATAAACAGAACGGTCACCAACATGCTTGCCATGCGTGTGGACTCTGACCATAAGAAGTGGGACACCATACTGCCCTTCATCACATATGCCTTTCAATACTGCTGCCCATGAAACAACTGGATATAGTCCATTTTACCTCTTGTGCGCTTGTAGCAGCCATGTCAATGTTGCCGAGAGGAAGCTTTCTCCTCTTCGGCTGGCTCTGCCACTTGTGTGCGTGCCCGTCCTAGCATGTGGCTGTCACCATGGCCAGGGAGCCACACACCTGGAAGAGAAGACGGCACGAAATATGCAGCCACACCACGGAACAGGGTGCATCACAGTTGGCCTCCACATCCCCTGGAGGCACAGAGCCCACATTTGCGCATGTGGCATAAATGCTGTCAAACTTTCGTGAGGAAGGAGCAATGTGCACAAATTAGAACACTGAAAAAGCACGGAATTGTGCATAATCATCCATAGGACCGCATCTAGTCACGCGCGTAAGATTAAGAGAAAAAAATTGTTTTCATGATGAATGCGTGTGCGTTTTATGCCAGTGATGGTACGGCTGTCATCAGGGCACATTTTCTTGATTGTTTTCACACAATTAGTGCTTTAAGATTGACTGATTTGTTTACATACTGATTTTTGCTGAAAAGACTGACGAGAAAGCAGTGCTTTGCAACCCGTGTTGGAACATGCAGAGCAGATATGAGGACTCAAAAGAAAGTGCTCAATCAAGCATATGGAACGATGGATATTTTTGCTGTGCAATCATGACGTGGTCTTCTAATAAAATCTGAAGCTTTAACATTCTAGCCTTCTCAATAATAGTTTGCCCCTGAAGGAGATCAAAAGAACTGAGGTTACGTGTTGAAAGAAGGTACTACCACTAAAGCATATCAGGAGCATGGTCAGCAGCCAAATCTGCAAGTAGCAGCCAGTGATAAGCTTGAGGTATATTTCTGGGCTACATGCTACTTACTGCCCACGTTTCCAATCATTGCAAGCAAGCACAATACACAGTTGTGAAACAGATGATACGAAAAGCTAGGACATGAAGAAAAATGCCACCCAGGGCATGAAACAAACATCCCTTGCATACCTCCACTGACGGTTCTGCAGGAAGGTGACAGATGCGACCGAATTTCGTCAAGTCCAGCAAACACTTCTCATACACCATGAACTTCCCTGCACAGCAAGGCTCATGTGATGATCTGTGAAAAAAAAAACCCTGCAAATTCATCTGCTCCTGGTTGAAAACAAATGCACGTGGGAGATGCAGGCACGATCTGGTTCCACGAGGAGCCAGCTGCACCTGTGAAACGGCGAGTGTGTGCCTGACAGCTGGCCCCATCTGTCGCATGTGTGCCTGTCACTGACATGACCAGCGCATGCATTGCCAGAGCCAGCGGTTTTCTTCTCAACAAGTGCAGCTGGAGGAGAAGAGGCACCCATGCGCAGAGCGGCCTTGTGAAAAAGACGGACTGCACTCTCCCAAACTTGGTTTCGGGCGTCTCCAAGCATCACACTTCTATTCCCATTTGGGTTCACTTTTACATATGCCATATTTTTTTCCCAACTACCTTAGTGCGTTCTTTAGAGGGCAAGAAACTTTCCACCAGCAGGCAAAACATTCTCATGGTGCACTATAATAGTTAGCATGCAAATGTTTCAATACAGAAATTCACGTACGCATTTAGTTCCATTAATAAAGTTCTCGGTGACTTTCAAAGAAGTAGCTATGAGTCAACCAGCCAAAACTGTGCTATGTCTAAGCAGATCTTATTGCCTGCAAGCCTTTTCCTGAATGCCATCAGCAAAAAATTATTCTTTTCTCAGCTGGCACGCTGAGGAACACATCATATGTCCCAAAAGCTGCCGTATGGTCGCCTGCAAGTATGCCCTGAATGCAAGTGCATTACTTGCAAGAAAAGTGCTGCCTGCTTCAAGCAGGAGCATAATCCAAGTTGACTCAATGCTGCATGCAGTGTAGCAGTAGTAGTTGGAAGAATATTCCGGGGCTCCTTACAATCAAGAACTGTCCAGAGAAGGCTGGTACGAGGTGTCACGAGGGTCGTCTTGACATGTAAAAGATGGCTGCGTCGGCTGCGGAGTGGACCTGTCATGAGGAATGCCTTGCAGCCGCATGGTGGTGGACAGCTCATCAGTTTGGCATTCTGAAAAATGAATCATGCAAATATTTTGCAAAATTGAGCAAGGTATGTTGCTTGGCGAGGGGGTTGTCTGTTGGTACGATTGAAATGTTTTGCAATTCTTTAACTCACAAAATCCTGAAAAAAAAAGCTGGGGCAAAGCATTGTATACAGACAGTGTCACAAAAAATAAAGCAGCCTTCTGGTTGAAAATCAAGGAGAACCTGTGTGCAACCAAGCTTTCAGCTGAATTTTAAAAATGCTTTGAAATTAGCCCCTTTTTTAAGAGAAATGTACCCTTACGCACCAACATCTTTTACCTGAATCTTTTTAGACATGATCACTTTATTTGTCTGCACTTTTTCAATGTCGTTTCTGAGGTGAAGGAGTGTTTGGTAATGTGTTTCTAGTTCAGCCATTCGCTTCTTCAAAATCTGTTAGTGTTTTGTCTGTTGTGCTTAATTACGTTTTCAGCTCCTTGTATTTCGGTGATCAACTCGGTCTGGCCAGTGCTCAACTCCTGTAGTTCAGCCAGTACAGCAGCACTGCTGTTGGGACCAGGAATAGCTCCAACATCCCCCGATAACATGAGCAAGGAATGAACTTCCTGAGCGCACTCAACGGCAATGGCAAGACAGGAGCGCAGGCTTGGAAACTACACTGGGAGATAATTACTTGATTTTTTTAGCTAAGAGGACACACGTTTCACTGCATTGCAAAGGTAAATGGACTAGATGGCATTGCCGCAGTGCAGTCACCAAACCCATGGAGTGATGTTGGTGGGAGAAGCCCTTCTATACATGATGTTGCTGATGACGATGTGGCCAGCAGCGATGATATCTGGCGAGCGTAGCTCCTCTGGCGGCACATTCAGCGGGGACGAGCAGCTGACGGGTGGTGGGTGGCAAAGGCCTCGTCCGTTTCTGGTGCATGGCACTGCGCCCACCGATGACGCCCAGGCTGACAGGCATGCCAAAGTCGGCAGCAGCAGGCTGGCAAACGCAAGGAAGGTCGCCTGCATCGCAAAAATAAGTGGATTAGACTCAAGCCAGCACTACCGCGACTTTCATTCATTTTAAATATAATCAGCGGTAATTTTCATATAAGCACAAATTCTATGAGTTTTCCCAGAGTTTTTAGTCTACTCAAATTCCCTAACAATTCTCAGTTTTCCTGCTTGGTAGGCACCCTGGAAATTTGCAATGCAGCACAAAAAACGGAACAAGCCTTCTCATTCAATTCCAGTTTACTGAGAGAGCACAGTGCATCTTATGCGAATGAAGTTTTTGTGTGCCTCACCTTAAAGTAGAAACCTCAGCAAGGTACATCAGCAAGAGCTCGCATTACGCCAGACGCTATCAGTGTTCTTGCCACAAAAGCCTCGCAGAGAAAGGGTGCTCCTGATCATCCTGTTACCATACCAATGTTTTCAGCAAACACTTTCAAATATCCCTCAAAATAGAGCTGTCAAAAATAAATAAAGGATTGTCCAGGAACAAACTGTCAGCCATGGCACACTTCGGGTACCTTGAAAATCACGCTAAATTTTTAGCCAGCTAAGCAAAAAATTTTGATTAATTTTATTACCACACCTTCGAAGTTACAGCCAATGGTGAGTCCATAGCCACAGACATGCCTGCCAACCTCAAGGCTTTCAAACTTGTAAAACCTTCACGACCGGGGAGATGTACCTACACCAGCACACAATTTCTTTTTTTTACCCATTAGCGCCCAGCGTACTTTTAAAAAATACAGTTAAATTTCTTATGATTTCAACACCAAAGATTGAATATTTCTTTTCACGTAGGTCATGCTTTTGTCACCGGGGGAGCGGCCGACGCCCCTTAACAAAGAAGGCGCCTTTCCTATTTCCCTCCTCTATGTGCCATCTTTCCAGGGTGAAATTCCAGGATGTTTGTTTCCCACGAGCTACACCGGTATGTATTCAGCAAATGTTAGGCTTTATTATTGGTCCCCAAAAATATACAAAATATCATAAATGTACAGACGAGGGTCCCAAAGTCAAAGATTGCACCTGGACCCTCGATAAATCATTACTACAAGAAGTGGTTACAGCATAGTTAGCGGATAAATACAAAATATAAAATCAATACTTCACAAAAACAAGGTCAAAAATCACAATAACGCAGGTAATATACACAAAAAGAGAATAACACATCAGCATTCCAATAAAAATACTTTGAGCTTGTTTTTGAATTCAGGCAAGGAAATTGATGTTTTTAGATTTGATGGCAATGTGTTCCAAATTGAAATGGCTTGAAAATACAACGTCGATTTGCCATAATTGGTATGGACTTTGGGGAACAGAAAATTGTTCCCTGCTGCAAATCTGGTAGGGTTGTGACTGAACAGCTGAATGGGGTCTACAAACTGAAAATGTAGGGTGCCATGTAGTAATCTAAAGAACATGATTGCAAGGTGGTACTGGAAAAGCTGGTGGACTGGTAAAATGCTGTGCTCCTGCAATAAAGAACGAGCATTAGTTGAGAAAGGGCTACGGGTAATAATGTGGATGGCTTTGTTTTGTAAGTGTTGCAGAGACGATAAATGGCAATGATAAGTATTTCCCCATGCAATAATCCCATAAGTGATGTGACTATGTATGAAGGCATAATACAAAGATAGGAGTAGGTTGCATGGAAAATACGGACGCGCGTTAATTAGAGCTCTGATGCCAAACATAGATCTTTTTTTTTGATGAGCGATATGGACGGAAAATTTAAGAGTTGAATCAAGAATAACGCCGAGGAAGTTGGTGTTATCAGAAGCCAGAATATTACAAGAACAAAGGTTTAGCGTAGGAGGACACGAAATAATTTTCTGGCTACTTTTGAACACTATGAATTTCGTTTTAGAGGGATTAATCAACCACTGATTATCAGTGCACCATTTGGCTACATTACTTAGAACGGCATTCAATTCATGAGTTAGATCATCTATGGATGTATTAGATAATGACACGGTAGTGTCATCAGCATATAAGGCACAGTGAGTTGGACTAATAGAGTTAGGAAGGTCATTAATATACAGTAAGAATAGTAAGGGTCCTAAAATAGAGCCCTGAGGAACACCTTGGTTAATAGTTTTAGCTTGGGAAAAGCTTCCAATAATATTGATTATTTGTTGTCGATTTTGTAAATAGCTTTTCAGCAGTCGCGACACGGGACCTGTAGTACCATAAAATTCGAGTTTTTGAAGCAATATGGAGTGATTAATCATATCAAAAGCTTTTGTGAAATCTAAAAAGACAGAACCAACAAACTCGCCATTATCAATACCTTGCTTGATAAAATCAGTGAGAGAGATCAGTGCTAAGTTAGTCGAGCTGCCAGACCGAAAACCAAACTGATGGGGGGAAATTATCTTAAATTTATCTAGGTAATTGTTTAAGCGTTCAACTATCAATTTCTCGATGATCTTACTGAGAGAAGATAAAATCGATATAGGTCGATAGTTAGAAATTAATCGTCTGTCTCCTTTCTTGAACACTGGGATTACCTTAGCTGTTTTGAGGCAAGCAGGAAAAACACCTGTCTTTAGGATGAGATCAATAACATGACAAAGTGGTTCAGAGATCAGATTGGCTACAAGTTTAAGGTGCGGAGGAGATATCTTATCTAATCCAGGGCTAGTGTCCTTGAGGCCAGTAATCAGCAGTTCGATTTTACGAGGGGAAACAGGAAAAAGAAAAAAAGATTGTTTTGAGCGCTTTATGTTTATCTCTGAACTAAGTGGACGACTATTATGAGGTGCAGAAAGGAAGTCACTAAAGGCATTTGCAATGTCGAATGGATCAGTGCAGACTGTACCATTGAAATTACTTTCAGTAAGGGGGCTGTTTGCGCTGGGTAATTTGAGGAAGTCACTCAAAAGTTTCCATTGCTTTTTAGTGTTGTTTTCATTTTTATGTATTTCATGCTCATAGTAAGATTTTCTCGCATGTTTCAATAAATTATTTAGCACAGTAGTGTAGTTTTTGTAGCGTGCAGCTAAAGAAACATTAAAAGGCTGCTTCTTGGTTTTTTGTATAAATTGTCTTTGCGTCGCATACAGCCTAGTAAACTGCCTATAAGCCATGGATTGTGGGGAAATTTGTAATTCTTTCGACTCTTTACTGATGTTGTGCTCTGAGATACGCAGATGGAAAAAAGGGGGCAAAAACATTCCATTGCTCGCTCCGAATCGTTCGATGAAAAGCACGGAGAGCAGTCAGTATCACTGATAGCACTAATAAATTCTTCGCTACTGAACCTGGTAGTGTAGAAGACTGAACGCGAAGGACGGAAAACTTCGTCGTGCGTAATGAAAATAGGAAAATGACCTGTAATGTCGAGTGTGATGACCCCTGAGTGGGGTGAGGGCGAAATATTGGTAAGAACATGGTCTATTAACGAAGAACATCCACTGGAGGTACATCTCTGGTTGCAGCATTTATGACACATTCGTACCCGAAACCACTTAAACAGTCAATATAGGAAACAACATAAGAGTTTTCCGTATCTAGAAGGTTAATATTAATTTCTCCAACAATTATAACATTCTTGTTTTCGAAAGATAGTTTATTTAATGTGGCATCTAGCGCTAACAGGAACTCAGGGATTGATGATGACGGGGAACGATAGATGCAGCCGAGTACCACCTTACGGCAGTCAGCGGAAAAGAGTGAATGATTGGCTTCAATCCAAACTGATTCGCAATGCGTTGCATTCAGAGCGAGATCTGATCTACGGTGGTATGAAATTTCTGGGGAAATAAAAATTGCAGCGCCCCCATAGCTGCTGGAAAGGCGATTGCAGTATTCTGGTATATAAGATGTAAAACCAAACAGATTGCCGTCAGAATTGGAGAGCCAAGTTTGAGAAATGCAGATGAAAGAAAACGAGTGTCGAAGTGAAATGATAAAGTTATCAATAGATTCATGGTTTTTCCTGAGGCTGCGTGCGTTGAAATGGATAAGAGAGTGAGTACTGTTCGCAAAGATATGTTGAAGCTTGTCAGGAGATAATGGAATGCTAAAGGGGGATTCAACTGAGACAGAAGCCATGCAGTGGCAAAACTAGGTCGAAACCTAAGGGTCTGTTTCCGAACTGCTGCGGAAGACCGTGCTTTCGTCAGTCTTACGCGCAAGAATGCGACAGTTGTTAGTCCAGAGATGCTTCCAATCCATTTCCTTCTTGAGCAGCTTATCCCTAGCAAACAATTTCCTGTTGTCAAATGTAAGGTGCTCATTCACAAATACTGAGGCAGATGCAGTCACAGGGAAGCCAATTTGGTCCGTTGTGGGGCGAGCTTTACGTGCCTTGCTCACAAATTCGTTTTTCTTTTCCCGACACACAAACCGAGCAATGATTGTTTCTTCATTTTTGTTTTTGGTGGCTACACGATGGACTATGTCATAGTCAGCAGAGTCGACAGGACACTCAATGGCATCACCAATGCTCTCCAACACTTTTTTAACATCTTCGCCTTTAGTCACAGGAACTCCCTTTATTTCAACATTGTTGATCCTCGAGTACTGTTGGAGTTCTGCAACCCTCTTGTGCAGGTTTTCATTTTCATCTGCCAACAGCTTGTTGGCAGCAATAAGCTCGGACTCCTTTGCTTTCATTGCCTCAAATTCCTGATTGATAAATTCAACACTACTAAGCAAAGAAGCACTGCCGTCTCCACCAGGAGCCTGCAGTTTCGAAAGAACTTTTGCAGTGATCTCGGTCACCACTTCCTCAAGTTTTCCCTTAAGTAAAAGTTCTAGTTCTTCAACTCTTTCTGCGAGTTCGACATTCGTCGGCACTGCAAACGGGTTTGACAAGAAACAAAAAGTACAACCGCAGCTGGCAGCACTTGTGGCAAGAAAAAAAGAGGCGAAGAACAGAGAAAATTGAATTCAACTAACCTGCAAAGCAGTTCAAAGATTTAGCGAAGCTTGCAGAAACCGCAAATGCTGCCAGAAAGTGCCGCAAAGGTGCCAGAAAGAAGGAGAGCAAACCCAAACATCCGTGGATGTTTGCTTCCCGGAAACATCCCAAGAAACACCGGCTACCTCATGGATTTTGCACTACAATGGTGGTTACAGCCACCTTCAATATATCTGGTATATTTCCTCATTACAACAGTTAATCAGGTTCAGGGGCAGATAAGTCGCTATTGCGAATGCCACACATATTTTAGGCTTCATCGCAATTAGTAATCTTATCCTCAGCAACATGCTAAGTCATTTGACGCCAGTTTAATCAACCTGCGTCAAACAGGTGACCCCCAAATTTTATGAAAATGGTGGTCGCGGGGGAGTCCCACTTCAATGGCCGCTATACTTGCACATATATAATGGATTGGAAGTATAGTGCACTGTTGCAATGAGATATAGTATGGTCACATGGTGACTGTTTTGGTCAGTTTGACCATCATTGCAGACAGACACGTCCTTGACGAACTTAAGTAGTAAGACCTAATGCTCTTAAAATATCCGGGACGAAGCAATTGTTTTCCTAATCAGTGTGTACCTCAGCTGGCTGACTGATAAACACAACTGACAGCTGCCTCTGCTTCAGGCTGGCGACGAAGCACTAAATACGTCACTATGTGGCCAGACTCTCTATCTGCCCACTGCCGGGGGCCTGCGAATCGTCAAAACCCCTGCAGCTGCACGCATGTCGGAGGGGCGCCGATAAGCCATGCCACATGCAGTTTAGGCCTGAACACATATATACGGGCGATCGGTTAGCTGAAAATGTCATAACGTGACACACCACCACTTTGGGAGCCCGTCCGAACTGACCGATGCCAGCCCCTGAGCGTACAACTAAATGACCTCCTGACGCCATAATCTTACACAAACGTTTGGCACGACTGTGGCAGCAGTCCGGATTGTCTGAATTCACCGGGGTGGAGGAGTAGGAATAAACGTTCATTTAGTTAGGTTGAATTAACAATGTTTTACAGTATACAATCTTCCAGCTGCTTCTCCTAACTTCACAGATGGTATACATATCTGTCGTGGTGGTGCAAGGTTACCACCGAGAACGGTGTCTTTTTTTTTCCAGAATTTCAGATCTTTTATCGCAAATAAACTTCACTTTCCTTAAGACTTCAGGCAAGATTCGTAAAATCGTAAAATGGGTCTGTGCTACTGTTCGACGGCATGCACTATCTCTGGCTTCGGTGCTTGGTGACGAAGCAAAAGAAAGCATGTGTGCAGCAATACAAAAGAGCAAACAGTTCAAATTTGACAATGTAGGCCTTGCAACATGTCACCAGTGGGCGTTGCATTGCACTGGAAATATGGAAAGAAGGCTAGAAGAAAGTAATCTCGGTTATAATCTGTCGTACAGATTAGGCGGAAATGTAGTTGAGCAGCGACTCCCGGGTTTAATGTATGCGGACGATATTGTACTGTTAGCAGATAGCCAGGAAGATTTACGAACTTTGGTTAATTGCTGTGGAGACGAAGGAGACGCTCTAGGATTCAGTTTTAGCGCAACTAAATCAGGTGCGATGATTTTTAACGATACAACTGGCCAGGTGCTTACAATACAAAGCCACGAAATACCCAAAGTGGCCGAATACAAATACCTCGGGATATGGCTAAACGAAGGGCAGATATACACGGAAAAGCACGAACAGGCGCTTAGGGCAAAAGGACGAAGAGAAGCCGCGATAATGAAACATAGGGCATTATGGGGGTACAACAAATATGAAGTACTAAGAGGTATTTGGAAAGGAATAATGGTGCCGGGACTTCCTTTTGGCAATGCGGTTCTGTGCTTAATGGCAGACGTTCAGTCGAGATTAGATGTAAATCAGAGAGCTGTTGGAAGATTA
>NC_143021.1:71307141-71309641 GCF_055824585.1 Amblyomma mixtum | reverse complement strand
CATGCATGGCATGATGGATGGATGGATGGATGGATGGATGGATGATGGATGGATGGATGGATGGATGGATGGATGGATGGATGGATGGATGGATGGATGGATGGATGGATGGATGGATGGAGATGGATGGCATGCATGGCATGGCATGGATGGCATGGATGGATGGATGGATGGATGGCATTCAGGCATGGCATGGCATGGCATGGCATGGCATGCATGCATGGCATGCATGCATGGATGGCATGGCATGGCATGGCATGCATGGCATGGCATGGATCGCATGGATCGGATGGATTCGGATGGTGATGGCATTCATGCATGGCATGCATGGATGGATGGATGGATGGATGGATGGCATGGATGGCATGGCATGGCATGGCATGGCATGGCATGGCATGGCTGGCATGGATGGCATGGCATGGCATGGCATGGAAGGCATGGATGGGAGCGCCCCCTTTGAAACTGGCTGGTGGCAATTGCCACCATGCTCAGCTTTTCTTTCTTTATTATTTATTGTTTACTGTGTCTGGCAATTCTCATTAAGATTCTCCATCACCTTTGCCTACGGTTTCCTACAATTCTAACCTTATGCCACATCTCTGCTTTTCAGCCACCAATCCTCCAATCGCTTTTTGCTGACTTCCACTGCAGATTTATTACATGACCATTGTTATCTTTAAACCCTAGGGCCTCAGAAAGAGTGACTGTGCCTGCATCGACAACCGGATGGATACCATCACATTTGATTATGAGGTGTTCAATTGTTTCCACAGATCTACCACACACTGCACATGTGTCATCTTCTTCGTTAAAAGTCTTTTTGTAGCTGCGCGTTCTAAGACACCCTGATCTAGCTTCAAAAAGTAGGGCACTGCCTCTTGAGTTATCATAGAAGAATTCTTTCCTGATCTGCCTTTTCCAAAATCGATATAGTTCTATTGAATTCATCCAATTTTTAACTTCCGCGTTTTTAACCTGTCGTTTAATGCTCTTTCTTTCTCCGTCCTCATGACCGGCATACTTACTGGTTAGTTTTCTAGTTCTTTTCCGCCACTGTGAGCCAACGTTCTTTCTGTATAAATATTTAAATACCTTAGTTGCGCATGTGTTATCGTCCAATTTCCGCAGGCGTTCTTCATATAGTATTTTACTCTTAGCTTCCCGTGCTTCGAACGATGCCCAGCCCATATCTCCTTGTACTGCCTCGTTTGTGGTTTTGCCGTGGGCACCTAGTGCTAATCTTCCAACAGCCCTCTGATTTACGTCTAATCTCGACTGAACTTCTGCCCTTAAGCACAGAACCGCATTGCCGAAAGTAAGTCCCGGCACCATTATTCCTTTCCAGATACCTCTTAGTACTTCATATTTGTTGTATTCCCATAATGCCCTATGTTTCATTATCCCGGCGTCTCTTCGTCCTTTTGCCCTAAGAGCCTGTTCGTGCTTTTCCGTGTATAGCTGCCCTTCGTTTAGCCATATCCCTAGGTATTAGTATTCGGCCACTTTGGGTATTTCGTGTCCTTGTATTGTAAGCCCCTGATCAGTTGTATCGTTAAAAATCACCACACCTGATTTAGTTGCGCTAAAACTGAATCCTAGAGCGTCTCCTTCGTCTCCACAGCAATTAACCAAAGTTTGGCCGCCGCGGTGGCTCAGCGGTTATGGTGCTCGGCTGCTGACCCAAAAGACGCGGGTTCGATCCCGGCCGCGGCGGCTAGAATTTCTTTGCAGGAGAAATTCTAGAGGCCCGTGTACTGTGCGATGTCAGTGCACGTTAAAGAACCCCAGGTGGTCGAAATTTCCGGAGCCCTCCACTACGGCGTCTCTCATAGCCTTAGTCGCTTTGGGACGTTAAACCCCATAAACCAAACCAAACCTAACCAAAGTTTGTAAATCTTCCTGGCTATCTGCTAACAGTACAATATCGTCCGCATACATTAAACCCGGGAGTCGCTGCCCAACTACATTTCCGCCTAATCTGTACGATAGATTATAACCCAGATGACTTTCTTCTAGTCTTCTTTCCATATTTATCACGTAAAGCATGAACAGCAGCGGTGATAGAGGACAACCTTGCCTTAATCCTTTGTGCACCCCCACAGTTGTGGTACTTTTTTTCCCTTCCCATGTAATTTCAACTTCATTATCTCGGTAGATTTCCTGTTGAAAATGAAGTACCTCATCACCAATACCTAAATCTTTCAATATGCTCCACAGGAGTTCCCTGTTCACGTTATCGTATGCACCGCTTATGTCCAGAAAGGCTAAAAACAGAGGTCTATTTTCCCCCTTAGCTATTTCTATGCATTGGGTAAGCACGAACAGGCTATCATCTAACCGCCTACCCCTTCTGAACCCATTCTGAAGCTCTCCGAGTATCCTATTCCCTTCTACCCATGACTGCATTTTTAATTTCACCGCCTGCATTGCCAGCCTGTACATAACAGATGTTATCGTAATCGGACGGAAGAATTTTATGTCCATCTTATCTCATTTCCCT